>NW_007579781.1:95807-100896 GCF_000690725.1 Stegastes partitus
GTTTTGTGTCTCTTTGTGGTGGTTTCGTGGCTCTTTGCGGTGCTAAAGGTGCTGCTGCCGGTCCTGGTGCTTTACTAGAATGACTTTAATTAAAGTGAAGCTGTGGATATTGAAGACAACATCTATGAGAAGGAATGAGCTGCTGATTCTGATGAACTTTCCTGTAGAGGTTGAGTCAGTTGCAGTGCTTCAGACTCCTCTTCATTGTAAGGTTCTTGTGTGTCTCATCCTTTGAGTTAGGATAAATGAATGAACCTTCTTCAATGGTCAGCTGAAGTAAGTCATTTCCAGTGTCTTTGTAAGGCTCGTTACATCTTTTTGGGATGTAACTGTAAATGCAATTTCCCTGTAAGGGATCAATAAAGTATAATTAAATTTTTAAAAAACCTCGTGTGGGCCTTAATGCTACCTGCTACATGTTTGTGACTTTGGCCTGTTGCCTTCAGTTTGTAGTTAGAAGTTTGTTTCGCTCATCATGTGCAGAATCTAAGCATTGTGCACATATTACCTGTTCAGTATCAGCCTTGCAGAGAACATTTGCTGCATATGATTCAAACTTGTGACAGATTTTCTGGGCTCCAGACTGAGACCTCCACCTTTACTGTGCATGAAGTTGTTGTGAAGAGTTTGTTAGGTGGCAGGTTTTGTTCAAAGCTGCCTTTATGCTGCGAATGATCCTTGATTCCACGCACACTGAGACACTGATGCTGCCTTGACCTCTGCAGGAAATGCAGCACAGCTGTGTTTTTCTGTGGTTGCACGGCTCAGCGTCATAAAGCCGATCTGTCCTTGAAGGCAGACTGGCTGCTCAGTGGAGCTGGATGCTCTGAAGCTGCTCTTTCACAGCCACTGTTTGTCTTTGATGATGTGTGCATTCTGATTGACTCTGCACACACAAACACACACACAGTGTTGTGTTTCTTACATTAATTTCCTGGAGACTTAGTGTGACCCTAACGTTCACCACCACTTCCCTGGTCCTGACCCTAAACACAACGTGAAGCCTGATGTGTTGGTTTATGTTCTGTAGGTTACCACAATGTGACTGTAAACACATTTATGTCCCCACAACATGATAAGGACATAAAGCCATGCGTTGCTGGGTCGTGGCTCAACCTGTGCATGTGACAGCAACAAATGCTGTTTGTTAAGGTGGACCAAAGTTTGGCTGATCCATCATCATTTGAAGGAGCACTCTACTTAGGGGACTGTTCTCCACATACTGTCTGTGGTTCTGTGAAGGTTCTTCATGTTTATTGGAGTCCTTTGGTTTGGTGGCAGGTACCAGAATGAAATCAGAGCAGCAGCTAATCATTATTTTATTCTGAATGAATCATTTGACAGATAAACCATCAGAAAACAGAACATATTCTGTCTGACCAACAGTCTAGAAACCAAAATATTATGTGTGTTCTGATGGAAGGAATCAAAATTATTGTACAATAATTTGACATTTCTGCTTTAAAAAACCTGAAACAATGATCAAGTCCTGTTATCAGAGTAGAACCAGGTGGAACCACAAAGAACTATCTGGAAATGGTTCCCTTAAGAACCTATTTTCTGCTAAAGTTATTTGGTTCTTTCTGCTAAAGGCTCTTTGAGGCACTGTTGGGGGTTCTATCAATGACCTCTGCTCTCAGCCTGTTCAGCAGACATTATTGATTGACTGACTGATTGATTGATTGATTGATTGATTGATTGATTGATTGATTGATTGATTGATTGATTGAGTTCTGATGACGGTGTCTGATGGTCTGCTGACCGGTGTTTCTGTGTTGTCGTGTCAGTGCAGGTTTTGGCTGCTCGGTTGTTTGCTTTGCTAACTCGTCTGTTTATGTGTTGTGCTGTGAACCCTTTGTCTGATGGACACTGATTAATGGTGATTAATGGTGATTAATGGTGATTAATGGTGATTAATGGTGATTATTGGTGATTAATCAGTTGATCTCAGTGAAGCTTCTGGCTGTGTTTCTCTAAGGAAGTGGTGGTGTTGCATGGACGTAGGCAGCAGCAGCAGTGTGTGCACATTGCCTCGGTGACTGGACTTGAACTTGTTGTTTGGGTTGTGAGCAGCTTGTCACTGCTTTAAAAACTGAGCGTCTGTTTTCAGAAAGAGCTGAACTTTGATCGTATTAATTGGATGAGGAATCCTGATCTGATGATTCCATTTGAATGTAAAGGACTTTGTTTGGTCAGCTCTCATCAGAAGGCCGGCGTGCTGCTGAGGTGTGATGTGCAGCTGCAGCCAGAGGACAGATCTGCAGTTTGATCTCAGCACTGTGAGGAAAAGTATTTCCAGCGTGAGTGATGATCCCAGTGGAGCTGAACCTCAAGGCTTCCAGAGGCAAAGCTGTGCTGAAGCTTTGCTCTCTGCCATGTGTCCGTTTACCCACCGGCTGCTCCTCCTTGTCCCTGTTCTGCTGGGTCGTCAGCCCTCTTATTCACAATATTGTGGAATTTCTGAGTGAACATGTCTGTTTAAAGCCTGAAACTGTGCAGCGGGGCGACCTGATCTCTGGCTGCCTCCTCCTGATTCCACGTTTATAGGGTTAGGTTAGGGTTTCTGTCTGTTGAAGAATGTTTGCTCATCACATGTATGGAATCAGATGTAGAGAATAAGAATCTAAGGGAAAGAAAGCAAGAAGTGAAACTCTAGATGTACAAATGATTTGGTCTTTCCTCTTGATAACTGCTCTTTATTTCTCTGATCACATTTTGCCTTCACTGTCAACTTCCTGTTTGCGCTGCCGCAGACACAAACCTCTCACCTGGGCAGGTTGGATGTTGGTTGGTTTGATGCTGGTTCACGTGTCGTCTAAGTGGGTTCCACTGTTTCATCCTGGTTCTGCTGCCTGACAACAGAAACATCTGGAGATGAGAGCAGCTCCACTGCGAGTTCGCTGCATTAAAATGCAGTTTATGTGAGCACAGAGAGCCGGAGAGAAGTTCAATCTCAGCAGAATGCAAACACTGAGCTGTCACTCAAAAGCCTATGAGCTAATGGGGATGTAGTCCCTAAAAAACCCCGTCCAGGCAGGAAGTCAGTGCTGTCTGCAGGAAAGCCATGAAACGACGGTGAAGGTAAACAACAGCATGAGAACTGTTCAGGTTGCAAAAATGAAAACCAAGTCATTTGTCTGCAGGTTGTAGATTTGGCTTTTGGGCGGCTGTCGCTCACATAGTCGAGCAGCTTGTCCTCTAACCACAGTTGCTCCCAGTGAAGGCAGCAGCCTTCATAGCAGCTCTGCGGCCGTCCTTTTCGTTGGGAAGTTCTTTGAGTAGCACAGAGGGAGAAAAGAGATCTATCGTACCGACCATTCACTTGTGCTGTAACATTGCTTCTGCTTCAGCAGTGGCTCCCAAACGGCCGTTCACTGGGTGTGAAGAGACGTTTACAGTGTTTGAGCAGGCAGGCGGTCAGAGGTGAGCTGGTGTGCTGAGCTGCACTGACAGTGGAGCGTCACTCTAACTGTGATCACACTTTCAAATGAAATAATGTTAAATAAACAGCTGCATTGTGTTCTGTACGGAAACATAAACAGTGATGTAGATATTTCAGGTCGATGTGTTGGTCAGCTCCACACAACTTCATTTGTTTGGGTCCGAACCAGCTGAACGGGCTGAACAGCGCTTTGGTTTTGGTTCAGGAAAGATGATGGGTGCTAACTTTGAACTCTTTAGTCTGTATTTAGATAAAAGGAGCAGCCAGTCCGTCAGTGGTCTCAGCTCGTACAGACACATGGGACAACAGACACAACGTCGGCATCGTCTGGTTCACATTTTGTTCCGTGAGACTCCGTCACGTAAACAGATTGCTGTAGTTTTTGTCTCTGATTGTGAATCCCGGACAGACTGATCAGACCGAGCATGCAGCTGAAGCTTTCAGACTTTGGGATATTTGCCTGAGCGACGGACTTCACCACAGGGTTGTTGTTGAGAACCCGCTTTCTGTTCACTTACGCAAGACCTGGACGCTGCTGCCATTTGAACTGCTCAGCCGCTCGGCCAGCGTTGCATAACAGCAGGGAGAGAAACGAGCGAGAGAGTTAAAAGAATAACACGTTGTGCAGCAGCGTATTGTTTACAGCAGCGGCGCTGTAAGATGATAGCGTTCACGGGAGTCACGGGAAGGGGAGGAGATGCTCGATGCTGGATGGGAGTTTGGACGGCGTTCGTGGCCTCAGGTTATGCAACCGGCTGGTGGAGCTGAGCTGCTGGATGTGTGTGTCATTAGTAATGAGGCAGAGTGTGTCTGCTGCCACTCTGAACACACCACAGTGTCTGATGGCATTGTTGCTGCGCAGCAACAGTGGACCTGAGCCATGTCAGCCAGCAGTCATGGAGCAGGAGGCCAAGCTCAGCGTCATCTCAGACTCTCACAGTTAAAGTCTGAACAGTGCTCACTGCAACACAGGAAGTTTAGGAAAATATTTTTAAGGATGACTAATCTTATCTCGTACTCAAGGTGGAGTCAGCAAATCCTAATCCAACACACGGTCTGCAGTCTGTACTTCCTGATGAGCGTTGGGTCTCAGTCCTGCTCTGTACCCAGAAAACAAAGCGATTCAAATCCTATTCCAGAATGTCCTGTGCACGCTCGTGCTCGTGCACGTTTGTGCTCACGCACAGGACAGGGAAAGGTGGACCACATGGAGCGATAGGGGAATGCTAACTAGCTAAACATGGCAACTAGCTGAATATGAAACCATTTCTTGCTGAATCACAAACAAACTTTGAAGAATAAATAATAAACCGTCTCCACCAGATCACTGGTCTGCATTTATCTTTGTCATGTGTTCAATCTATTTTCACGTCGAAACAAGTCTGACTCACAGATCTGTGTGTGAATTGAAGACCAGTTCCTTTGAGGTACTTCACACAATTATTTATATTTGGTGAGAAAAATAAGAGCTTCCTGTAAGTCCAGTGTGTAGGATGGCAGCTCCTCCATCTGTGGCACAGACTCTGATGTTTGTGATTTCTTTTCTTTTTTTGGCCTTTTTGCATTTATTAGTCAGGATAGAGAGAAAGGAGACGGAGAGAAGAGAGGGAGGACCTGCAGCGAAGGGTCCTGAGCGGGACTCGAACC
>NW_007579782.1:0-10765 GCF_000690725.1 Stegastes partitus
TTGAGGAGCAGGTTCTGGAGAGCAGAGCGTGGACCGCAGACTCTGCCCTGTGGAGCGCCTTACAGGCTGCCGGGAACAAAGTCCCCACAGTGGAGGAGGTGAGCAGGACACGAGCTCACAGAAACACACACAGAAACATAACAAGAAAATGCTCCAAATGCTGGCTGGAAATTAGGCCCCTCTAAAGATGTTGAGAGCAGGATAAGAGCTGTCCTTGAATTAGGCTTTTAAAACTTGAGGGCAATGCGCAACACTTTCAACCATTAAAATAAAGGAAGGGCCAGTTTGTTCTGAACTGCTGAGGTTAATGGTAATAGTGAAATACATTTTAATAAACAGCTGAAAGCAAACAAAGGAAATATTTCTCATTAAATTGATTTTACAAAAATGTCCAGATTCCCTGTGAGCAGAAAAAAAAACACATTTGGAGTAAAATAACATTTCAACATGTTCACTTTGCAATAAAGGTTATCATTTATGGTTTTTTGAGTTAAAAACATTAATTTAATTAGATTCAATACTACTTCAGTCCCACTTTGCTCATATGTGTTGCTGGAATTGTCCCCTGACCTCCTGCAGGTTGTTTGTTGTTCAGCAGCCCTGATTCCTCGAGCACAGCCACAAGAGCAGCAAGTTCAAATTAAAGCCTGAACCCCACATAGTTACCTGGTGTTTTTTTTACTCACTGTGGGCGCATTTTGCAAATCTTATAGCAACAGCACAACCATGACTAGAAGTAGAGGGAAATCAAAAATGTCTTTTGTGCAGAATAACGAATTTACAACTCCGTATATCATAAAAGAGAATCCACAAGTGCTGCCAGTGCTGGAAACAATGGTGCCTCCACATACTACTGATATTTACTATTACTTGTGGCTTGTAGAAGCCAATAATTTAATAACAGCTGAATAAATTTGCACTTTTTAAATGTAATAACGGCCAATAACATAATAAAAGTCCTGAGGTGATAATGTCATGTCTTTTTCTGGCTTCTCATTTGCACAGAGGAGCACAATATCTTTAGTTTTTTTTACCATAAAAGCTTAGATTTTTATGATTTTTTATTGTTTTTTTCCGACAAAGTCACACATGATAAGTTCAAGGACCATAGGAAAGTTAGTTCTTTCTGTTTGTACAGTTTCTGGTTCTAATAAACAGAGCTTTTTAGTTGTTTTTTTTTGTTGTTGTTTTTTTTATTATTTTTTTTTTAAATAACATAACTTTCAAACCTACTTTAGAGTCCAGATACATAAAAGATCATTCTAGCTTATTTCACGCTGCTGTATTTCCTGTTAATGTGGGAAATATCAATTGGTCTCTATGTCGTGCTAACTTTGAGGTTCTGGGAAACAAGAAGTCTTACAAACAGCGTATATCAAAGCAATTAGCACAAGTTTCCTGCAGCGTTCTAAATAATACCAGTTTTCTACATTAACCTTTCAAGTGTGATTTAAAAGGAAACAGAAATTAGCCACCTGGAACTGACCTTTTGCTAACTGCATTAAGGATCTCTATTCTGGGATACTGACCCTATCTCACCTCCCGTCTCCCTGCAGGTGAATTTTTCGTCCAGTCTCGACAATGGTTCTGGTTCCTTTGGTTCTGGTTCCACCAGCGGAGTTCAGTCCCACCTGCCTCTGGTGGCCCTCTCTCCCATCATCCACCCCCGTATCCGCGAGTTCAGATCAGGCCTGGGCAGCGCACGTAAAGGTGAGTTCCCTTCAGAAGCACATGATCACACCACAGACATGGAGTTGTTCTAGTGGAACACCTGATGGCCGTACGAACACACACTGTCACAACAAATGATCGACAAGCGTTCTCCAACAGGAAGCCCATGCAGGCTACACCCTCCTTAAAGCTGTGCAAGCATCAGCTGCACTGATTGGACAAACACCTCGCCTCATACGGTGTCTGCTGTTGGGTATCACACCAGGCCAACATACCAACTTTCTCTTATTATGAAAACAGTTTTGACAACATCTAGAGTGACAAAAAAGCCTCACATTTGTCTTCATTTTAGATCAACAGTGGTTGGTGTAAAAGGTTTTCAGGCGTTTCAAAGAAGGGAAGCGGCACTTAGATGCCCCTGATTGGCATAAGGTTGACTAAAGCTTAACTTTATGCAAATGAGCAGCAGCCAACGTGACGCCCCGTCTATCAAAACGCAACTCACTGCTACCAGAATGCATTGCACGGCTGCTTCCGTAGACAATGAGTGGAACTGATGAACCTGTAGACACACACCATCAGGCTACTTTTTAGTCTTTTTATACCTGCGCCATAGATCAGCATCTGTGTATTTCACACATTGGTGCCACTGCTCTTGCAACATAGTCGCCAAACCGCAAAATTTCAAGCTCTTGAATGTAGAAATGTTGATGACCTCAGTCTGGTGTGTGTCTGGAGGGAGTTTCTGTACCTTGTGTGTGAATCACCGTTATGACCTGCTTACTATCACCTCCTCCAGATGTGCCTCCCTCTCCGCTGTCGGTCCACGACAGGTACAGCTCTCCTGCGGCCGGCAGCGCCAAACGACGGCTCTTCGGCGACGACCCTCCGGCTCTGTCAGTAGGCCTGAACCCCTGCGCAAGCCCGATGCCGTCTCCAGCAAAGAGGCTGACGTTTGGCTCGACCAGCACCCTGAAGATCGCAACCCAGGGCACTCAGACCACCGTCCTGAGTATCCCACTGCAAGGTCAGTACACGTATAAATATGTACACACTGTTTGTTTCACTGCTTCCATCAGCGCTGACATGAATCCACAGAAACAAGACAGATTTAAAAGTTCATTTCTCATCAGCGGAAGTTGTTTCTTGCAGAGAAATGTAAGAGCCGTAACTCTCACTTTTGCGTACACATTCAGTTGTCACGGACAAGCAAAGTTGAACCTGTTACATTTAAGTTTAAGCACGAACTTTCCATGTAAACAAATATATTAAAAAGCAGGAAAGGAATAAAGACTCATATATTTACTTCCTGCTCATTAATATTGTAATCATGTCGTGATAAGATATAAAAAAGAGACGTACTCCAGTGTGATGACTGTGAATTAGAATTATCTGGTCAAGTAAATCTGTGTTGCAAGTAGAAGAAGTAAATATCTACATCCTGTGTTTTTTCCCTAAACACTTTTTTATAACCTCGACAGAAAGATGTGAATCAGAATTTATGAGGACAAGCTTTTGTTTACATGGACAATATGCAATATATAATTGTGAGACTGCATCATCTCCTTTCCTTTTCCAAAGAATGGTCCATCCTATGCTAAAGGAAGCACCAAAACACCTTTCCTTAACATTTCCTTAGAGTTTGACCGTTTTTTTTCACGGCACATGCAGTGAAGCCCCCTCCCCTGACAGGCTGACGGATCCCTGTGCTGAAATCAGTCTACATAAAACACTGGCAATTCTTCTTCCAACTGGTTGTGTGTCTGTGTGAATACCTGCAGGTGTGAATAGTGACCGCACTATAACACTGATCCCGGTCCAGCCATGTGACTCCTCTGCTGCCGTCACCACTCAGTTCCTGCTGACCGCTTCCCCAAGCCGGACCGCGCCCATCCCCACCCCTGCCCCCGCCGCCAACGCCACAACCTCCGACACCCAGACAGGAAACGTGCGGCCACGACGCACCGGATCACTTGCTCTGTTCTTCAGGAAGGTAGGAAGTGAAGAACACATTCAGAAAGATGTCATCTTTGGTCGTTGTGCGTCATATTACACAGATCAGTTATGGTGGATTTCCAGACGGTGTTTGTCTTCTGCTGTGTCTGACATACATGAACTCCTCTTGGCCTCTTCTGCATTCGGTGGTATCTTCCTGCTGTTGGCCATTTCTGACCAGCCTGTCCTTTGCTTCTGTGTTTTGCAGGTGTATCACCTGGCCAGCGTACGTCTCCGGGATTTGTGTGTGAAGTTGGACATCTCGTCGGAACTGAGAGGAAAAATCTGGACGTGTTTCGAGCACTCTCTGGTCCACTCCACCGATCTGATGAAGGACCGACACCTTGACCAGCTGCTGCTGTGCAGCATTTACATCATATCCAAAGTGAGAAAAGCTTCACATTTAGTCAACCTTCCTACAGGCAGGTTTAAAAGGCACGCTGACTTTTTAACAAATCTCAAAAATGGCACCTAATAACAGAGCCAGAAACTTTAAAAACTGAAGGAATTTTTAATTTTTTCCCCTTTTTTCTGATGGTCCTGGAGCTAATCATGGATGACGTTCCTTCAGAAACTTTACCAAATCTAAGCTTAAAATCAGGAAATCTTCATAAAATCACCGATGCCATTTCCACCAGATTCTGTTAAATATATAATAAGAACACGCCCACCTCGGTGCAGCCACGACAGCCTGACTGTGTAACGAAGCACGTTAGTTCTCACCTCACTTTTTTTTTTGTTTGTTTTTTAATGATATCAGTGACAGTGGATGCTGATTTCGGACTTTTTGTGGGTTTGTGCATCTGTGTTGGCAGAAGAAAAAGCCAGTTAGAAACCTACCAGGGAGATTCAGATGTCTTGTTAAAGAAATCAGAATCGGCTATAAACTCACTTCCTGTACTCAGACTGAAAGTGGCTCCTGTGATTCCTGCCTTTTGTTGTAGATCACCAAAGAGACTCACACCTTCCAGGACATCATGAAGTGCTACCGGAGCCAACCACAGGCCAGCAGCCATGTGAGAAACACAATAATACACACCTGCATGTGTGTTTACATGGACATGAATGTCTTGGTTATACATAAGATGTGTCCTTCTTCTTCTTCTTCTTCTTCTTCTTCTTCTTTTTCTTCTTCCTAACTTTTCATAAACTTCATATACAATGTGCAGTATGTTTTTAACATGTGATTGTTTTACGATTGTGGACACTTTGTGTTTTAATGACATTGAAAAACAACCGAACTGTGTGTGTGTGTGCAGGTGTACCGCAGTGTCTTACTGCGTCACACTCCCAGAGAGCAGGTGGCCGATGAAAACATGGAGGTGGATTCTGTTTCAGGTGGAGAATGTAAGATCACACACAAATTCTTAAATAATAATAATAACTTAAATATAAATATTTTGAATTAAGGTGGAGGCCTGTGGTCACATTTAGAGGAGCTCTACACCATAATGTGTAACAAACTCCCACACCACTCTACAAACAGCCTTATTTTAGACCAGCTGTGAACGCTTTGGAAACATTTTAAGAGAGGCATTGTCCTCAAAACTTTAAACTGTTCATTTTATCTGGAAAAATTAACTTGCAATCAGTCATGATCTGGTTTTTCTGGATAACCCAAACAAAAAGAAAGTCAGAAAAACAAGTTGTTTTTTTCTTTCTTTTTCCAGTTATTTGCACATTTTAAGGGGTCGTGACCCACAGGTTGAGAACCGCTGACTTCATGTATAATGTAGAAATCTAGATTAAATCCATGTGCAGACAGAAGAACGCAGCACACCGAGGCTACAGCTGAGGATTATCTTCATTAGTGATTAAACTCTGGTATTAGTCATTTGTACATTTACTGTTATTGATTAATTTTCTGGAATATAAATGTCTTTAAAATCCAATATTTATTATTATTTATTTAGGATTTAGAACGACAATACGAGTTTGACATTTGAAAAGCTCCAGTTTATAGACGTTTGACCTTTTTAACAGTTGATTCGTGTGTTTCTGCAGCTGCAGAGAAAACCAATCAGCTCCCAGGAGATGCGAACTCTGACCAATCAGTGGAGGAGGAGCGTGGTGACCTCATCCAGTTCTACAACACTGTGTTCGTTTTGAAGATGAAGAGCTTCGCACTGCGATACGCCACCCACGATAACCGGGTACGACACTCTCACCGCTGCACGCTGAGCACGCGGAGGTTTGTGCTTTACGTTTAACTCGTGTGTTTGATCCTCCAGGCCGACGCTCCTCCTCTCTCTCCGTTCCCGTCGGTCCGGGCTCAGCCTCTGTCTCCTCGCAGAGTCTCCCAGAGGCACTCGCTCTACGTCTCCCCACACAAGAACTCAGCAGGCTGCCTCACACCCAACTCCTACACCTACAGGATCAACAGCAGCCCGTCCAAGGCAAGAACACACACATTCACACTGACACTCACACACACACACACACACGGGGATACCAGGATGTCCACAGCTCCCTGTACTGGGACCAGACTGTATCTGTCAGTAAAAAACAACCTGCAGCCATTTTTAGAGGGTCGCCACAGTACTGCTGAAATGAATGAAACACTTGTTATTCTACATCAGTGTCACCGCACCATTTCTATTGGGCTGTTATCTACTCTTGTTTACTGTTTTGATTAAGCAGAATAAAAGGTTTTACAGATTTCACACTCATCTGTTGGTGGAGACACAAGACTTGTATTTGAAAGTTTTCCCAAGTGTCTCTGATCCACTGAGCCCATTTTTATTATAGCCTCACAGCTCACAGTGGAGCTGCTCCTGAATTAATTCAGAGTTGTTTATTTTTGGGTGGAAATTTAAAAAAAGAATTAAACATAGCCTAGAGCTGAAGAGGTCAAAAAGGCAAATTAATTCAAGCAAAAATGTATTAATTTGATAATTGTGTTACAAGTAGTTAACAAGGCCTTAAATCAGTCTCTCACAGGTCGGAAACGTTTCAGTCAAATTAACTGTCGGAACCTCAGAACCCACCAGTGGTTTCAAGAGGCACGCAATCTTCTCAAAACTCACCAAAATGATACCACTGATCAGACCACTGATCAGACCACTGATCAGACCACTGATCAGAGCCACAAACTATGAAAACAGAAACAATCGTCAAATTTTCTACTTTTCAATAGAGCCTGAACTGTGATGTGCTGCTCAATTGAAGAAAAGCATCCAAAATCTGGATGTTATGTCAGAATTACTTTATTCTCTCTCATTTCAAAAATAACAAAATATTAACTGTTTCCATGAAACAGATTCTGTAAAAAAAAAAAACACAATTTTCTGCACTCAGGGGCACAACCATGAAGCCATGAGTGATTCATTTGCAACAAAGAGTCACGCGACAAAACTCTGACAAGTAAAGGGGGAAAAAAAAAATCTAAGTACAATATCTACAGTACGTCATGTTTTTTGGTAACATCTGTGAGCATTTGCAGAAATGTTGTACATGTTGATTTAATTCCTTTTTTTTTTTTTTTTTTCAGTTTTTGTAAAGCAAATGATCAGTTACCCAAATCTAAGACTGGTGGCATTTTATTAAAATAGTTTTATTCTACATGTCTCCTTCAAAACTTTGCCGTAAATGAAGCATTTGTTCTAAGCAGGTTCTCTAAAGAACTAAAAATATTTCGCTTGTCGCCAAGACTAAGAGGCCATGACAGGTTCAGCTGCAACGAACATTCATGTGACGAAAATTGCGTGACTTTCCGGCTGAACTGCAGGTAGTGTTTATACAGAACAGACAATATGGATACCAATTAAAGCTGCAAGTCACTTTTTTTTTGCCAGTATTGGTAAGAGATGTGACCAGGTGGAAAAATGTTGTACATGTTGATTAAAGCTTTTTAAATTTTTGTAAAACAAGCAAAGAAATTCAACTTTCTTTTTCTTTTAAATATACATGATGTTAAGGCGTTACAGCTGTTTCATGCAGCACAGAAGACTTTCTCAAGTTCTTTCTATCTCTAGCCGTGGTTGTGCTGCTTCCATAGAGGTGCAGGACTTAAAATTGGAGTGAAAAATGAGCCTATAGTGAGCAAAAACGTGACGGGGACTGTTTTGTGTTCAGAGGGTTAAAGATGGAGGATTTGCTGCCTTTCTTTCATAGTTGATGGTAAACTGAGTACCTTTGTTATTGAGATGTTTGAGGAGGTCACTGCAGACGTGGGAAGCTGTGATCTGAAGTAAAAACAACCTCTGCAGCAAACAAATATTAATGCTAATTGTTCTTTTAATGTCATGAACTTTAAAAAAAAAAAAACAGAGAGGATTGAACACTGTCTCCTCATCTGCCTCCATACAGGAGCTGTCAGACATCAACCGGATGATCCGTCAGGGCTGCGTGAGCAGGAAGAGAGCCTTCACCATGGAGGGGGATGTGATGATGTCATCAGCGTGCGACTCCCCCAGTAAGAGGGCGTGTCCAGAGAACGGCAGCAGTCCAGATGTGCTGCTGAAGCGTCTGCAGGACGTCGTGTCAGAGAGGCAGAGTCACTGAGAACAGACATGAACTACAACCTGAAAGTAATGAAAACAGTTCATCATGAAACTGCTCCTCAGGTCAAGAAGCTGCCACGAACAGCTGGAGAAGGGTT
Organism: Stegastes partitus; assembly: GCF_000690725.1. Lineage (NCBI taxonomy): Eukaryota > Metazoa > Chordata > Actinopteri > Pomacentridae > Stegastes > Stegastes partitus. The sequence goes on from NW_007579782.1 coordinate 8,267, forward strand.
TGGATTTTTCAGGAAGCTAAGGGTCTTTTTTTCTTCCCCACAACTTTGACCTGAGGGTCATAGACACTGTGCAGCTTGATTCATGCCGTCTTGTTTTACACAAAGCTGATCGTAGTTCCACTTCCACAACGTTTTGACTTTTATACCAGTGATATTATCCAAAATGGGATATCTGAACCACGTCTAATCAAAGCTTAGAATAGAGCAAACAGCAGTCACAGGCAACGTTCTGTGTTTCATTTGTTGTTGTACGGACTGATTTTCTACCGTACCTCAAGCTGCTTGCATCAACCAGTCAGCTCTCCCCTGCAGCCTTAACAATATTGTCAGAAGACCTTTTCGTTGACCTCCTTTATAAAAGAGACATTTTTTAAAACTGCGCTTAGATTTTACTTTTTCTACTACGAATTTTTTAATCCATGGAGGTTTCATAAGCCTTTGTCATCCTTCTCTATGTCGCAGTTTATCAGCTAATTTTGACTTCACGGAACCATTTCATCAGTAGAAGTAGAACTTAACTGGATGAAACTCATCTCATGCATCATCTGCTGCACTGACCTTCGTAGCAGAACATGATGCTGAAAAAGATGCTTGGGGGTAATTCAGAAATGATGCCAAAAGCTAGTTTGCTTTGTATTAACTCTGGATAGACAACCTGAATGAGCTTGTGAGCATGTCGCTGCCTGTAAACAGTGTATGGATCTGAAAAGTGAGCTGAATTGAATCTGATAGTGTTCATATCAGATGTTTTTGTAAGTGCCAGCTGGAGTGCAACAGTTTGATGACATGTCTGCAGATGTTTTCACCACACGGGTCAGAGGCTGATGTTTGAGCTTCAGAAGCATTTCTTTCAAAGCTTTTGGAGCTTTATGTGACAGCAAGGGCTCGACAGGTAATTCAGTGTTTACCAGGACTGATCTCGTTTCATGCTGTAGGAATTTATTTCCATCTTTACCAGACTTACAGAAACAACTCATAATGCAACACACTCTGTCCATTAACAAAGACGTTTGTAATATGTTCTTGAATATAACAACATCCCGGATTTTTCCGAAACAAAAAACATCTTATGTTTTCTTTAAAGTCTGATATTAAATTTTACAGTAAAAATATCTTCAGTCAATTTATCAGAAGCTTTTTGGCTCAGGTGACCTTTAGATGTTTCATTTTTATCCGTGTTTGCGTTCACTGCGGTAAAATCAGTGACAACAACGGAGCCTTTTCATAGTCAGACCTCTCAACCTGTCAGTGTCGGTGCACATATATATATATTTAAAGTCCAACTAGGTCAAAGGAAACCTCTCTGCTGTCTGATTTATTTGAACCCCAAACTTGTGTATAGTTTCTTTTCCTCACATGACGTGTTCCACTACAATATGTGCAGAGTCTCCACTTCATTTCTGTCTAATTTTATTAGTCCCCTTTTAATATTTTCCTTCTGTGGTTTTGAACCATGTAATGTCATATAATGCTGTGATAACAGGTCGAATGCTAACGACTGAAGCAGCATTTCTGTACCTAAGTGTGTGTGTGTGTGTGTGTGTGTGTAGTATCTACACTTGATTTTCTTATTGAGTTTAACATTTTACAGAGTCTCTGTTCATTTGTACAACAGCGCTGCTGTTAGAAATCAATTTTTGTAACATTTAATATCTTCTCTCCTTTACACCCGTTGAAGGAGAAGGTCAGAAATGAACTGCTTGTACAAAAAAATCAGAAGTCGTTTTTTTCTTGCCGACAGCCTGAAAATATGATGATGGATAGAATTCTGCTTTTCTGAACCTGTCGACTTCAGTGACTTTTGTATTTTCTACAATCAGTCGGGTTTTGTACAATAAAACTTCTTTCTTTCTATGTCGTAAGGTTTCATTTGTCTTCTTTAAATGCAAATGCTTTTTACAGTTGTTATATTTAACGTACAAAGTTAATTCTTGACTTTGAAAATGTGATCAAGATACTAAATTATCCTTGTGAGACTGTTTTTTGTAGTGTGTAGTTCTGTTTCCAGTGTTTAACTTCAACATTTAAGACCAACGTGGACAAAAAATGGCATTTTGCGTTTTGAATATGGTCATTTATTTGACCGAAAGCTTCACAACAGCTGCTAAACAGATCTTTTATGTGAAGATCACCAGAAATCAGTAGGAATCATTTTCTGGAGACACTATAACAAAAATGACATAAATGTCATTAGCATGTTGCTAGCATGTCCAACAGGATGTACATCACATTATGTTTGAAGTGACTTGTTTCTGTTTTTCTCTATTGCCAGTTTGCATCCGTTTATGGTCATTTTGTGTCTCTTAATGGTCATTATGTTTATTTGTTGGTGCTCATTTTTCATTTGTTCGCAGTCATTTTGTGTCTCTGTGGCTGTTTTACGTCTAATCGTGATCATATCACACCTCTTTGTGGTTGTCGTGGACCAAGCAGTCAAAGCACAAAAATACAGGTTTAAAGTTCACAGAAGACAAATTTATTTTCTCCAACAAAAAATAC
>NW_007579782.1:11952-17104 GCF_000690725.1 Stegastes partitus
TTGTCACTTTGTGTTTCTTTGCAGTCATTTTGGCTTTTTTGTGGTCGTGCACATTTTGCATCTGTTTGCGGTCATTTTGTGCGTCTTTATCGTTTCGCATTTGTCTACTCGTTTTGGCTCTTTGTCGTGATTGTAAATCTCTTTTGGCTCTCTGGTCATTTCACATCCGATTGTGATCATTTTGTGTGTGTTTGTGGTGATTTTGCTTCACTTTGAGATCATTTTGCATCCATCTCTAGTGATTTTGTCTGTCTTTGGAGTCAATTTGCATCTATTTATGGTTGCTTTGGGTTTGTGGACGGTTTGCATCTGTGGTCATGTTACATCTGTGTGTCACCTTTCTTCTCTTTGTGCTCATTTTTCATCTGTTTGAAGGCCTTTTACATGTGCATGTGATCTTGTTACAGTTCTGTGGTTTTGTGTTTGCAGTCATTTTGCATCTCTCTGTGGGTGTTTGTGTGTCTTTACAGTGGTTTTGTATCTGTCTGGTCATTTTGTGTGACCATTTTGCATCTCTAGTAATTTTGCATCTCTTGTTGTGACGCTTCATTGGTTTGTGGTCCTATTACGTCTTTTTTTGTGTTGATTTTGCGTCCGTGTGTTGTCATCTTGCACTTTTTATCGTCATTTTGAATCTGTTTGTGGTCATTTTGTGTGTCTTTGTAGTTCTTTTTGTCACCATTTTGCATCCCCCTTGTGGCTGTTGTGCATCAGTCTGTGGTCATCTTCTCTCTTTGTCGTCATATTGCATCTCTGTGGTCACTTTATGATCATTTTGCATCTGTTGCTTTGGGTTTGTTGGTGTTACTTATTTACACCATGGTGATCAGCTTGCATCTTTTTATGCCTTTTGCATCTGTTTGTCTTCATTGTGTTTATTTTTGTGATCATTTAGTGTTGGTTTGTGGTTCTTTGCCCTCTGACCCCTCAGGCTCACGAGTCCTGTGCCCTGTAGACCCGGTCAGTAATCTATACATGGATCCTCATATCCTGCATTGGTTACTATTAGACAGAATTTGGTATGCTGGTGTATTCACATAATAGAATCTCAAAAGAATTACATTTAATTTGGTAAACACTGAGGAACCCTCATCAGTCGTTACAGTTTTCATTTGGCAGGAAAGTTCAAAGTGAGATTCAGAGACGACTGCAGCAGGTTGCCAGTATTTGAACACTGTGCGCAATAAAAGCAACCCAAAATGCTCCATGTCCTCGTGAATACAATCCTTTCTTATCCTTTTACAAGTGAATACAAAGGCTTGAACTAAAATTAGCCCAGCTGAGTATTCAGGCCACCTCTGGTAGGAGCTGCCTGTGAATCAGCCTCTCTGTGGTTTCTCTGTGCAGCGACTGACACGCCACACTTCTCCTGACCTTACATCTCCACAAGGTGAGCGCCGATAATCCGCCCGAGGCTGCTAAGAAACACATCTTCACCGCCGTGACATGAGATTATTCAGCATTTCACGGGCTGCTGCCTTTTTACATGGATGACTTCTCTCTGACAGCCGCTGCTTCCTTCGCCTGAGAGTTCAATATCTGTTCATCGTATACTGAGAATATCTGCGGCTGTGAATACAGTGGCTCTGTGATGTTTAATGTGTTCCTGGAGCTGCTTTCACCTGCCACTTACATTCTTCTTTTTCATTATTTGCAGACTCCACTCATGTCGGTCCCTGAGCTAAATCCCAGCTTGGGGCCCATTTCCAATATGTTAAACACTTATCCACCAGACAAACCTCACGTCCCAGTGTTGGTGTAGTCGTGTGTGCAGTATTATGCCCTGAATCCACACGGCAGCTTGGCTCTTGTCAGTTGGTAACACTCCAGTTTAGTCGACAATGAAATGTGCGTTGATGGGTAACGCTGTGAAATCTTCTGCAGATGTTCAAGGTCCAAGAGGATGTATTCTAACTTTTATGATTCCTATTTTGCGCTATTCAGCAAACTAGCATCCTAGTATATGAAACTTAAGAGGGAAAATAGACATAAAGTTAAACAACAACATGGTAGCATTGTGTGTGACAGTCCAAACAATATAGTGTGTGTCTTTGCTGATGAAGGGAACATGTTTTGGACAACAATACGGTAAATATCAGGCTATCAGGATTTTATATTCTTTAACTTGTTGCAACATCTGCTGACCAATAAAAAGATACCATGAAAGGAGAGGGACAGTTTTCGAACAAACCTCAATAACACATCATGTATCTGCAATGCATTCTGGTCTCTGTGGTTCTTATCAGCAGCCTGATGTTGACCTCAGCAGAGCGTTTGGAGCTGCAGACATACAAGCTCTGATAACACGTAGAAATCAGCCGCAGTCAGACTACAGGCGTTCGTTAACTGATGTTTTCATGACTGTCACTTTGATGAATGCTAATGCCTGCACTAGATATGTGTTGCTATGGGAACAGGCATGAGATTGTAATCTGTGCAAACCAAAATGAGGCTGGTTTTTCCATCCGAGTGATTCATCTTTGGACCATCTTTGCTGTGAGGACATTCACAGACCAAAATTACCTGCAAGATTCATTTTCAAGGACAAGCATCACCTTTAAAACGCGCTACAGTGATTCTGTGACAACTTCACAGTGATGTTGGACAGTCGTAGTGTTGACAGCGAGGCTTCGTCCTGCTTATTTTGCCTCTCTGTAGCTGTTTTCAATCTATTTGTGGTCGTTTTGTGTTACTGTGGTGGATTTTTGCATCTATTTGTGGTCATTTTGTACCTGTTTATGGCTGCTTTTTGTCTCAAGTGGTTATTTGATAGCCTACAGCTCCCTACTGTGCCGTAAAATAAGCAGCTTTTGATGGCATAATATGCAGCATTAAAAAAAAAAGGTGTAGATGGTGTAAAAAGCAGTGTTTTCCAGCTTCTGATGGTGTAAAAAGAGACATTTATTTCAGCTTTTGGTGGCGTAAACAGCAGAGTTGTTTCAACTTTTGATGGTCTGAAAATCTTTTCCAGCGTTCGACTCTGTAAAAAGCAGTGTTTGGAGGTTTTTCTTTGCTCTTTGAATGCGTAAAATGTGGAATATTTCTTTAAAGGCAGCATTTTAACTTTTTTTTCTTACATGAATCTACTTTATTTCAGCTTTTGGCTGTGTAAAAAGCAACTTATATGGCTTTTGATGTTCTGTAAGCATGTTTTTTTTTGACAGTGTGAAAAACTTTTAAAGATTTTGATAGCATAAAAAGCTGTGTGGGTTTTTTTGTTTTTTGCTTGTTTTTTTGTTTTTTGTTTTTTGGCTTTCGTGGTGTGAAGACAAGTTCCTTTTGTTTTTTTACTGTAAAAAGTTGTGGCTTTTGAAGTGTAAGAAGGAACATTTACCAGCCTAGAACTCACTAGATCACCATAGAAGCATGTTTTCATGGTGTAAAATGCTTTTATTTACTTTAATAATGTAAAAAGGCCACTTTTCTTTGCTTTTCTGTCACTCTAAATTATTACTATCGAACAGAGAAGAAATAGGCTGACCAAAAAAAAACAAATAATTTTTTAAAAAGCCATTATAAGCACATGACCTTAAAAAACGAGATGACTTTAAATAATTCAATCAATTACGTAAAGTTTCACAAGAAATTAATTGATTTTATTTAAGCATTTAACAAATACCTGTAAGAAAATATATATATTATAAAGGAAGTGAAAATCTGAAAACAAAATACATGCCAATATACAAAAACGTTCAAAAACTGTACAAACTGTGAAAATAACAGCAAATATCTGTAAAGTAATGGTATTTTTAGCGTGCTTACAAAAGTTAAAAGAAAAAAAAATGTTCAAGAAAGTGTAATTTTTCGGCTTCCGTATAATTTAGTATTTTTCAAAGTATTTTTCAGTCCTGAATACACATAATTTCTTTTAAATAACTGCAATTATATTTAAAGTAATGATATTTTGAGGTGCTGGAGGTGGAGACAGATTAGAAATAAAATTAAAAATTCTCAATATACATTAGTGTCAACTAACAGGTAATATCTGAAAAATAATGATATTGTAATGGACTTAAATACAGATTTTAAAAACAGTACTTTAATAGTAAAACAGATTTTTGATGTGGACGTTATTTGCTCTATAGGCCTGTTTGTTTTCTTCTACATGTAATTTGATACTATTAATATATTATTAATTAATAATTAATATCCTTATTCTGTGATTTTGTGAAATTACTTTGAACAAAACTGTGAAAATCTGCCAGATTACAGTGAATTGCTGAATATGGGTAAAACAGTTAAAGTGTCCAGAAGCGTCCTTCTCTCCTGGTTCTGTTGGAGGACGCAGCAGCAGAAGCGTCACATCGCGGATTCTGAATGAGTGTCGGTGTGTTTGGGGGCGCTGTGGCCTCGGTACGTCTGGAAATCCACCTAAAAGTGATGTAGGTCAAAGGCAGAAAGTCAGGAGGTTCCTGTGGCTCCACCAGCTCCACACACACCAGCGCTGACATCCACGGGCTGGTTTTGCGCATGGTCAGTCTCACCTCCTCTCTCCCCCCCTTCTCTCTCTCTCCATCCTCCTCACTCATCATCCGGCAGCAGCATCCATCTCCCCGGGTGTCCACAGCGTCTGATTCCCGCCCGGTCGCAGCCTCAGCACCAGGTAAGACTCCGCTGTCTTTGCGCATCGAGCCTCTCCGGTTCTCTCGTCGACGTCTCCGCGGATGATCGACGTGTTCGGCGGCGTTTGTTCGGATTCAGCTCGGGGTGGATGTGGATGCTGCCCGCCTGCCTGCCTGCCTGCCTGCCAGCCTGGATGCTGAGTCCATCCCCGGTGCTTCCCTCCGGAGAAATCGGCGCTTGTGTCGCTGGTTGCATAATTTCCCTCCGACTATCCGCTGCCTCGGACCGTCCCTCCTGCTGCTGCCCGCGTTATCAGCCGTCTGCTCGGGGTAATGAATAGCATGCCAGTCGGTGTTATCTGCCCCGGTTCATCCTGTTATCTCCACACACACACACCGCCGGAGTGTGTGTGTGTGTGTGTGTGGTCCAGGTTTGGCAGTTTGGCGCATCACAAGGTCACGGTGATGCTGACGGCCGGAGCGGAGCCCCGCAGGCTGGACGGCGGCAGCTGACGGGCTCCGTGTGGCCGCTCCGGGCTGGAGGAAGTGTGTCAGTGGGCTGCTGTAGCCTGGAGCTCCCCGGAGATTAC
>NW_007579782.1:18824-42954 GCF_000690725.1 Stegastes partitus
CCATCCAAAAACATGTTGAGGTTAATTGGTGATTCTAAACTGTCTGTAGGTGTGAATGTGAGTGTGCTTGGTTGTCTGTCTCTCTGATGGACTGATCACCTGTCCAGGATGCATCCTGCCTTCACCCTAAGTCAGCTGTAACCCCACAGAGGATTAAGTGGTGCACAGATGTGAAGTCTTCTTATGTGCGTTTTTAATACAGAACAAGTTCCATCGATGAACCATTTGGTTTTATATAGTGCAAAGTTCCTTTTTTGACAAGTTGTGTGTCTGTTCGTGTGAGAACAGTGTTGATGAGGTTGCAGTAATATTATTTTCTTTTCTGTGAATTTGAATCAGTTTCATGCTACGGTGGAGCAGGAGCTGCATGTTGATGTAGCTACAAACGTGTTAGTGTGTGAACGTCCTTTTTGCACGATATACCGCTTCAGCATCGACATTGCGATGTGTGCAATAGTTACATCGCAGGAGGTGCACAGTGAGATCAGCCACTAGCTCAAACACATCTAACACACATTGTTTGCTTCTCAATACAAAAAGAACATTTGCGCAGTTCTCATTTTTATTCCAGGAGACGAGCCAGTCTGCTGTGTAATTTAGTCTGATGTAAAGGTTTTTAGAGTTCTGTTTTAATTCATTGTATTTACTAGACACACTTTGTTGGCATGCAGCTGTCACATGTGCACAGCAGACTGAGCGAGAAACACTGAAACATATACTGGTTACAAAAAGAAATGCAACGTCAGCTGTCTGGAAATATGTCAGCTACACAAAGGATGATGTGGACCAAGAACTGCGACAACACTGAGCACAGATATAAATGCAGCATGCAGATTTTTCTTTCCTGACCTAAAGAAAAAATTGAAAGGAGTGTTTTCATGTTTTTGAGCTGCTCAGCTGCTGACAGAGCTGCACAGCCTGCTTAGGTGTGGCTTTAGAGAACAGTGGCTATAAAATGTAGCTTTATGTAAATGACACAGATGACAAGAGAAAAACGAGAGCTGGTTATTGGCTGCTGGATCTTGGCAGGGCAGTTAGGACTCTCGGTCAGGCGCTCGAACAACTCCAGCATTTGTCATCTAAGAAATAGTTTCAGGCAGCTGTGGACCAACAACGTGATTCTGTTCGCCAAAACATCTGTCAGCCTCACAGAGGGGTGGCATCTCGTCCCTTCAGTGAGACGAGATGCCACCAGCAGCAGCGGCAGCCTCCCCAACTCTGTGGGCCGCAGATGTGTGACTTGTTTCTGACGCCACTCCCAATCTGTTCTGTTGTAGAGACGCCATGCGTTAAACCAACAGATAGTTATCCCCTAAATTTATAAACAGTAAATAGAATTTAATAAAATATTAGATGCTGTGTTTATATCTTTGTTCAGTGTAATTTGTTTGACCATTTAAATCAGCACCACAAAACCACCATAAACAGAGATGTTCAAATAATTCATCAAATCATTTTTTCAGTTCTTTCCTGATCGTGCAGCTCTATTCATTGGAAAGGGCCTTGGCATTTAATATGCAACAAAAGTCCTTTTCTGATTAGACAAGGTGGCCTTTGATGGCATGAAATGTGTAATTTTTTGGCTTTTGCTGGTGTTCAAAGACGGAGTTTTTTTGCCTCCTGACAGCATAAAAAGTGTCATTTCTTTGGCTTTTGACAGCATAAAAAAGCACAGTTTATTTAACATTTGACACTGAAAAGCACCGTTTTTTTTCATCAACTAACAATATAAAAAGCAAGGTTCTTCAGCTTTTGATTCTTTAAAAAGGAGACTTGGTAACCTTTGACTGTGTATAATGCAGCATTTTTTTTACTTTTGACTGCGTGAGAGCAGCATTTTTTTGGCTTTTCATGGTGTATTTCTGCATTTCTTTTCCAACTGGAAAGATATTAAAATAAAGATGTGGTTTTTGCTGCAGTCCAAACCAAACAAGCCTGTTCTCTTACATCTGGAGAATATGATTTGTTGACTGGAGCACCTCTGAAGCACTGCAACGCTTTATTTACAATGTTGTGACACATCTTATCTTAATCATAAAATTCAATCTCCCACGGTTGGGGTCCTGCAGGTACAGATTTGGAGATTTCAGTAATATTTTTGATTAATTGCTCAGCCTACTGCCAGGTGAGCTACCAGGACGCCTCTGTGAGGATAAATTACAATTCAAAGCCATCAAAGTAAAGACTTTATGATCAGTCTACACTTTACAAGCCATATCTGAGAGGTATTTTGTGTTTAATTGTTTTTTGGGTGCAGAGTCAGTGTCGGTTCTCACAAAGATGAAAGAAGTACAAACATCTTTCTCTCTCTGTGGCATCTGTTTTGGATTCAGCATCTGATTTGAATTCTCCATTGGACTCCACAGGATGTGACAGCAGCTCTTACGGTGATGAGAGGAGGAAAGAAATGGAAATAAATAACCACCAAGGTGAGATTCCTGTGATTCAGTGTGTTTGTGTGTGATGGATTCATGGCCGCTGGCTCAGTCGAGATAATAGTTCTGCAGGATAAACCCTCTCTGGTGCAACAAAACTCTGCCATTTGTGACAGAGTGAGACGCTGCTGAGGTTTTATTTACACGGCGAAAAGCAAAAAGACTTCAGTGAAAGTGACTGTAATCAAACACCTGTATTTGTATTGCACATTATGCTGAGACGTCTATTTATTTATCATATATTCCTGGAATTATTAGTGATTCATTAAGGAAGGCAGTATATTAAGTTCTCAAAAATACATTATTATAATGAGTCTAAATACTGTTGAGTTATTTAATAAATAAAACACATATTTTGTGAATAAAATCTTGATTTACCATAGCTGTTAAATAAATGCAGAGGACAACATTTTCACCATAAATTGATGCAGAAAAGGCAAAAGTTGTGCATAAAAAATGGCCAGAATGCAAGAAATGAAATGTTTGACACTCAAGGACCCCTGCTTAATCTGTCCCTACCAATAGTTCAATAAAAAGTGTCTAAACTGATGTCAGTCTTTTATAAATAAGACTAATATAAAATCTTGATTTGAGAAGTGTGCCTGTAGCTGTTAGATGAGTGCAGAGGATCACCACAGAGCAGTGTACAGGTACATTTTTCAGGACAAAAATCCAGATTATAAATATGAATTATGAACTTAAACAAGCTCTAAATCTTTTATGGAAAGCCCAATTAGATCATTATATTCCATTGTATTTTTATCTGTCACCTGGTGCCTGAGTTTTGTGTTTGCTTTTACATAAATAACGACATTTCCACCATAAAAAGATGCAGAAAAGACACAAGTTGGTGCATAAACATTCACCAGCATGTAGGTAATTAAATGTTGGATGTTGAAATTCTACGACTTAATGTGTCCCCCTATTATTCAAATGAAAAGTACACAGAATGTTGAGTACAATACATATTTTGTGAATATATAACATTATTATTATTACATTTAGTATTATCTTTATAGAGGCGTGTTACTCTGGCAGTTGAATAAATGCAGAGGAGTAAAACAGTGCAGTGTACAGGTACATTTTTTTAGTACGAGTGCAAAAAATAGTTTTTTTATTTCATTCCACTGCTGCTTTTCTGAAGCACTGGGTCTTTCTTTACTTTTAAAACGTGGAGATGAATTGTGGAACACCTAATTAGAGCCATATATATTCCATTACATTTAAAATTTGTCACTGTGTGCCTAAATCTTCTGCATTTCCTTCTTTTAATAAGGACATTTAAATAAACAAATGCAGACAAGGCGCAAATTGATGCATAAAAAATCACCAGAATGCAGGAAATGAGGTGTTTGATGCTCAAAGACTCCAGCTTAGTGCGTCTCCTCCAATCTTCCAATAAACCAGCGGCCACGATTAACAACATGAATGTAAAGATGTTATGTTAAAATAACCAGGCTACTGTTCCTTGTGTCTTCCATCACCATTTTTAATTCCTTCCTCCAGGGAGGATGATGCAGAGCTGAGGGCCGGTGAAGACATGAGCGCATTTTGATGGAGTCCTCTTTCAACGCTGTAGAGCTCCGGGAGCTGCGGGGCGGAGGAGGCCGACGAGGCCTGTCTCCGACGGCGACCCCCTGGACCGCGGCCACGGTGAGCAGCGGCGCCCGGGGCTTCGAGAACGCCTCCTACCAGCAGGACGACGAGCAGAACCAGCAGCAGCAGCAGGAGGCGGCCACCTCGGCCAGTTATCCGCCCCCAGCGTCAGGCAACAGCAAGGTAGACATGTAGTTCAAAAGAACAGATCAGATGTCCACACTGTCACTCTTCCAGGACAAATGATGCAGTTCCACCATTCATGTGTTCAGGTTCAGTGTCTTGCCCAAGGACACTTGGACTGTGGATCGAACCACCAACCTTGCGACTAGAGGACAACCCGCTCTACCACCTGAGCCACAGCCGCCTTCACTGCTTATATCTTGAACTCGAGCTTTCAGTGAAATGACGGTGCAGATGTCTGTAGTTACATCAGAAGGCTGCGGCAGTTTCAAGCAGCACCGCGCTGCAGCCACACATGACAGCAGTTTTATCTTCATGTCTGAGCAGCTTGAGGCAAAGTTTTAGTTACATGTCAACCACAAGCCTCGACTGTATGAAGTCCTCGTTCTCCACAAGCTCTTCACTGATGAGCTCCTTCTCTGTAGCAGCGTTTTCACTCTTATCCACCACAGCAGCAGCCGTCACTGTTCAGAAGCTTTGCTGGAAGCATCAAGCATCGCACGCGTCACAACCGTCCGACTAGTTCTAATGATGTTTGAGATACCTGCTCTGCTGTCATTGTCAGAAAGGTGTTGTTTATGTCTGGTATAAAAATTCAGATTCGTCACAGTGTAATTAGTCCAAACGACGTTGTTGATAGCTGTGATGTTCAGTGACAGACTGTGCTGTTAAATGTTAACTGGAGGTGAGTGTGGTTTGATTACTGCTTCTCTTTTATCACTGATGTTTGCAGGAGCTTCTTCCTGACCTCAGCACCGTCTTCCACCCTGAGGCCCACAATGCAGTGTGACTTATCTGTGTCTTTATGGTCGTTTTGCAAATTTTAGTTGGGATTTGCAGTCTTGTTGTGGTTGATTTATACTTTTCTGAGGTCATTTTGCATATTTTATGGTTGATTTGTGGCCAGGGCTGCAAGGTGGCTCTGTGGTTAGCACTGTTGCTTCACAACAACAGGGTTGCCGGTTCGCGACACCGGGATCTTTCTGCGTGGAGTTTGCATGTTCTCGTGCAGCGTGGGTTCTCTCCGGGTTCTCCAACTTCCTCCCACACAGTCCAAAAACAGGTTAATTGGTGATTCTAAATCGTCCGTAGGTGTGAATGTGAGTGTGCTTGGTTGTCTGTCTCTAAGTGTAGCCCTGTGATAGACTGGTGACCTGTCCAGGTGAACCTGCCTTCACCATAAGTCGGCTGGGATAGACTCCAGCCCCCCATGACCCTAGTGAGGATTAATGGATGGATGGATCTGTGGTCATGTTGCCTTTTTGTGGTCATTTGTGCTCATTTTCAGTCTCCAAGGCTGATTTGTGCCTCTTGTGGGGGATTTTTTTTTACTTTTTGTGGGTTTCTGTGGTGAATTTGTAACTTTTTGTGACCATTTGCAACTTTTCTGGTTGTTTTGCATCTTTCTGTGGTCTTTCTGCATCTCTGTGGGAATTTTTTGTGGTTGGTTGTTCTCTTTGTGTTAATTGTGTGTCTTTGTAGTCAATTTCTGCCATTTTGTAGTCATTTTGTGTCTTTTGTGGGTTGTTGTGCATCTCTTTGTGGTTGATTTGCATTTTTTTGTGATCATTTCGCATTTTTTTGTCGTTGTCCCGTATCTCTTTGTGGTCATTTTGCATCTTTTTGTGGTTGTGGTCATTCTGTGTCATTTGTGTGGTTGCTTTGTATCTTTTCATGGTCATTTTATGTGATTTTTTGGTTGTTTTTTTGTTGTTTGTTGTTATTTTGTGTCTCTGGTTGGTTGATGGAAAAGCAACCGGTTCTTTGGAGGTGACAGAATCGAACCAACTAAGCACTGGCCCTTGCACCGGCATGGAACTGGCACACCTGGTTCTTTTTAGTGGAAAAGGGGTGATTGTAGCCATTTTGTGTGCCTTTGTGTTTGGTTTTTGCCTTTTTGTTGTCACTCTGTGGTCATTTTGCACCTGTTTTATGGTCATTCTGTGTCTTTTTGTTCATACTTTTGTGTGTCTTTGTAGTTGATTCTTTCCTTTTTGTGGTCAATTTGCAACTTTTTATGGTCGTTTTTCATCCTTGTGGTCATTTTGTGCCTTTTGTGGTCAGACTGTGCTGCTTGTGATTTCGTTGTGTGTCTTTGTGAGTTGAATAGCTGCAGATTCCTGACACTGTGCAGGAGCTTATAGGCTGGTTCACTAATGCACTGTGGCCACATGAGCATTCCTTGCTTGAGTTGATGCAGCTGATGGATTCATGTTTAATACTCTCTCTTTTAGCTCTGTTTTTGGTCTCCACCTTGTTGTCAAAGCGCTACTCTGACTTTTGATTTACTTTCACACCTAATAAACTGTCCCAAACCAACTCCAGCAGGGGCTGCGCTCATATTTTTTGTTTGCCGAGACACTTTTATGGCACTAAGACGACCTGAATGCTCCGTGACTCGGCACTGAAAACGGTCCAGAATCCAGAATCTGAGAGGCTGGTGAATCCCAGTTCAAACACAGCACAGACAGGATAAACAGACTGTCGGCTAACAGGCTGCTGAGGAGCTGCCAAAGCCCTCAGAGCTCACAGCGGTGAAATACAGAAAGCCCACGGCGACGGGACCACGTGTCAGGAACATCAACGGAAATATATCAGACACCTGAATGCTGCTCTAGATGTTATTTAGCTTTTACATGAGTAATGTAGAACTTTATACGTTTAAATTGTGTTTTCTTTTGAAGAAAACAAACACTGTTGACAAAGAACGGCTGCAGTAACTGGAGCGCATGTTGTTGTTTGTGGCAGCAGATTATTTACTGACTTACATTATTTATTATTTATTACCAACTTCATATTTGTTTGTGTGTTCTGTTCTGCTCTCCTCATTTCCATTCTTCCCTCCATTTTCCTTTCTTTATCCCTTCTATTCTTTCTCCTTTTATTCTTTCTACTTTCCATCTTTACTTTTGTCCTTTCCTGCCTCATTTTTCTTTTCTTCTCTATTTCAATCTTTTTCTTCTCACCTTTTTACTATCTTTTCAACTTTTTATTGTCTTCCTTTGTCCTTCTTTTCCCCATTCATTTCATTTTGCTCTCCCTTCTTTATTTTTATCTTTCCATTTTGTCTTGTTTTATCATTTCTTTATTTTTTTCTTTTCTTTCTTTCCTTCTCCCTTTTCATTTCCTTTCAATTGCCCCTTCCTTCCTTTTTTATCTCCTTTTCTACCTTCATTGTTTACTCCCTTCTTGCTTTCTTTTCTCTCTCCTTTAATATTTTCATTACTTTTTTCTATTGTGCCTTTTTTCTTTTCTTCCTCCTTTTTCTTTTCTACTTTCTTTCCTCTCTTCTTTCATTTTTCATTCCTTTCTTTCCTTTCATGTTTTCTTTTTTCCTCATCGTATCTCCTTTGTTCTCCCTTCAATCTTCCCTTTGTTTCCTTTTTTCTTCTGTCTTACCTTCTTTCCTTCTTCTATATCTTCATTTAATCTTAATCGTTTCTTCTCCTCTTTCATCTTTCTTCTGCTTTTTAATTCTTTCATCCTTTCATCTTACCTTCCTTACTTTATTTCCTCTTTGTTTTACCTTCCACCCGACCTTCTCTTTCTTCTTTCATGTCAACTTTCATCTTTCCTTGTTTCTTTCCTTCCTGTTTTTTTACTAATTCATTTCTTTCCATCTTCACTTTACCATTCTCTCGCTCCTTCCATCTGTCCTTTCCTCATTTCCTTTAATCCTTTCCTATCTTTCTTTCTTTCCTTCCCTCCCGTCCAGCAGCAGCAG
This sequence comes from Stegastes partitus, assembly GCF_000690725.1. Classification (NCBI taxonomy): domain Eukaryota; kingdom Metazoa; phylum Chordata; class Actinopteri; family Pomacentridae; genus Stegastes; species Stegastes partitus. The sequence goes on from NW_007579782.1 coordinate 26,763, forward strand.
CAGCAGCATCCAGAGGTGTCTCCTCAGTCCTATGATGAGGAGGAGGCCGGTGCAGGAGCCGCCGGCGGTCCGGAGGACGGTCAGGACTTCACAGAGTTCAGCCCGGCTGACGACCACTCGGCGGACTACGGCTTCATCCTGGCTCTGGTGTTCCTGGTGAGCGGCATCGTGCTGGTGGTCATCGCCTACACCATCCCCCGGGAGGCCAAAGTGGACCCGGACTCGGTGTCGGCGCGGCAGATGGAGAAGCTGGAGATGTACTACGCCCAGCTGGGCTCCCACCTGGACAAGTGCATCATCGCGGGTCTGGGTCTGCTGACACTGGGGGGGATGTTCCTGTCGGTGCTGCTCATGGTGTCCATCTGCCGGGGCGAGATGTACCGGCGCAGGGCGGCGTTCGTTCGACCCAAAAGGACTTACGGCTCCATCAACTTGAGGATGAAGCAGCTGGCCACCGGGGAGGCGGGAGGAGGCGACGGCGGGGACGGAGGGGAGGAGTTTTTGGTTGCAGAGACGCGGAATAACGTACAGCCAGAACCGAGCCGGGACTCCAAACCAGAAGCAGGACCGAGCAGACAGCCTCCTCCTCCTGCTGCTCCTCCTTCAGCTGCTGGACGTGGACTCAACTAACTGCGCGGTCCGTCCACTCTGCAGACGTGTTGCCTTCCTGAGTGAGTGCCCCGTTGCATTATGGGGATGCAGGTGCCCGATCATGTGCTGACTGGAGAAGCACAACTTGAGCACAAGGCTTTGGGCTGGAGCTTTACGCCGGCCTTCTGGGACGAACCGAGCTTAAAGGATATTTATTCTAACCGATCACGAGGGATGTACGACTTCACAAAAGAGGGCTCGATGCGGTAGAAGAGCGAGGTAAGGCTGGAAAAGAGCACATGTGGAGAGGAACGGTTGCATATCAAAGATTAGCGTTTCAATATTAAATCCTAGTATGTTAATCAGAGACTTGGTTTCACAATAAAAGCACATTATAATGAAAAGCACTGCAGAGAGCAAGATTATTGTGAAGATGTTCCACATTAGCCATATTTTTAACCCTTAACTATTTGGCTTGCTGCTGTGAATAGCACTTGAGATGTGAGAGACAGTGGAGCCGCTGGACAGCAGCGTCGCGACCAGACGCCTGAATCAAGTGTGATGGACAGAGTGATGCTAGCACAAAGTAAACACTGGCAACGTTTTGGAAGCTCATTCACCACCAGCAATAAATGGACGATAAAAGTACAGGAAACAAAAGCTGCAGGAAACTACACGGCTTAAACCTGCATTAAGCAACATGTTTCACTGATTAAAATGATGAATAAGAACCTCTGAGGATCATTTGGCTGCTTTCAGCTCTTTGTTTAAGTTCACAGCTCGAATAAAGCACATAGCTGCACATGGAGAGTTCACCTTCTGGTTCATCCTCGACATACTAACTGCAAGTTCAGACTTTAGATTTAGAGTTTTGTGGCCCCAAAACAAATGCAAATCCACTATTCTCTATCCTCAGCTCTGCCTCTGGCTCTTTAGCTGCTGAATGCTGCTCTGTGTTCACCAGCTCGACTGTTTGCTGTTGAGCAGGTAGCGAACAGAGGCCTTTTAGAGCTTTTTTTTTCTCCTAAAACACCTGCCTCCAGCACTCACGGAGCAGCATTAGGATTCATTTTGAGTCAGGGTTTGTGTGCATCCGATGGATTTATCGTCCAGTATTCCCTCTGTTTTTGATCTGCGCCAACTCCTGAGGGAAATCTGTGGCTCTTTAGCTGCTAAATGCTCCACTTTGTTCACCAGCTTGTCTCTAACTGTGTCTGTCTGCTGTTTGATGCCACGCTAACAGTGCAGAGAGCCAACGAAAACGGTAAAGCTGGACGGCTAAACAATGAGCTGAGATTCATCCTTTATCATTTAATTCATTATTATTTTACATTTATATCACTATATGTTTTTCCCTTTCAGATTTTTAAAACAAGATTAGAAGTGTTTCCAGTTAATATTTAACCCTTAATATAACAACTACAGTCAAACTTTAAAGCATATATATTAAATTATAAGTTTTGGTTGATGGACTTTTATCAGAATTTTTAAAGGTGCCCGATGGAGCGTCCTTGTAAAGAAATAAAGGTTATTATATATAATGTGTGTGCATCCAGACATTGGAGAAAAGCTCCCCAGTGTTAGCAGAGGTGAAAAACTCCACAGGGAAACCATCAAATATTAATACTCATATTGGCAATCAATCTGTCTGCAACCTTAATTAAACTGAACAAAAACAAAGATTAGTGAAAAGTCAGACCGGCGTAGAAACGGCAGCCACAGTCTCCGCATGAAATAAGAAGTTTCACAGATTTGTTGCCGTTGACTGAGAGAATCTTAAAAGTCTTCATGCCTACATGTGGAAGAAAATTGCTTAATGCAGCTTTAACATTTGGCTGGTCGTCAATAAGATGCAGCGAGAGGAAGGAGGTGACGATCAGAGGTGAGAATGTCTGAGAGGCGCTGAAGTGACATTTTTTTTCTTTCTCACCAAACACGCTAAAGTTTTTCTGATTGGTTGGAGATCGTTTCTGTTTCATCACGGGAGGAAAGAACACAGGAAGCAGCCTGAACCAGTCTGTTGTTGAGAAACAGTCTTGAGGATTGGTGCGTGTGATCCTCAGACAGCTGGAGGAGACGCTCAGTTCTGCAAACAACCAACCCGGACTGGAAAATGTGTGAAAGTCAACTCCTCCGCAGTTTCTCACCTAGTTAACATCTTCTCTGCTGCCGACTGAAGGCCGCAAAATCCAAAAACAGATTTAAACACACGAAACAAGGAGATATTAAGTATCGTGTCACATATCCAGTGTCTCATGCTGCATCGCCCAGAACTGTTGCCTCGTGTTTACTAATCAGCATTTTCTGCTAACATCACCCTCTGCAGCATCAGAGAGCAGCTGCTGCTCCCAAACTTGAAATTACATTTGAATGATCATATTTATGTGACATTTAAAGGTGGAATATAAAACTCTCCTGTGCTACATGCTAGTCGCTGCTGCTGCTGCTGCTGCTGCTGTTATAAAAAGAAACGAATGAATGAACATTTGTAGAACAAGCTGTTATTATAATCAGTGGTGGAGGAAGTTCAAACTCCATACTGTAGAAATACTTCTTACAAGTCCAGCATTGATGATTTCTCCTAAATGTTACACAAACCGACCCCTGTGGCTGATATGCTGTTACATATTCAATCATTAGAATTCTGTTGATGTGTAAGCAGCTGATTTTTTTCTTAGTTTGCATCAGAGGGCAACTTTTCATTGTAATTAACGGGTTGTTTTTTTATTGTTTATTTTTTGGGGGGGTTTGTAAGAATTCAAGAAATAGTTAAAAAATTGTTACCAGAGCCCAGAATGATACCTTCACAACAAAATATTAACAAAAAGATCTAATTATTGAGGAAAAAACAGTGAATATTCACATTTGAGAAGCTGGAGTCAGGAAATTTTGGGGCATTTTTCAGTGAAAAATAACTTCTATCGCTGTTTATTTGAACTGTACGTGTTTTAACTTTGGGTGGTTTAATTAAAGGCTGAGGTTTATTATTATTTTAAGCCGATTAATCTGTGGATTATGCTTTTTAATTAATCGATTAGTTGTTTGATCTATAAAAATGGTTTACGCGCTCAAATGTCTTGTTTTGTCCACAACAAAGAAATATTCAGTTTTCTGTCTTAGAGGAGGAAAGAATCAAATTTAAGAAGCTGGAATCAGCAATAAACCGATTAATTAATTATCAAAATAGCTGGTGATTAATTTAACAGTTAACAACTAATCGATTAATCGCTGCAGCTCCGATTTACAAAATATTTTCTAAAGCGTTCACATGTTTTGTTCTGCATAAGCTACATTTAAAAAGTACGTGCAGCTGTTAGATAAGTGAGTTGAACATCTTAAGTACAGTACTCGAGTAAATGTACTTAGTTACATTCCACCACTGATTATAATCAGCTGAGCCTTAATGGGAAATCAGCAAATTGACTTTAAAAGCATTAAGGTGACTTGTGTGTGTTTTTCTGTCGACAAGAAGCTGGTTTTGAGTGGAATGAACCTTTAACGACACAGCGCCTACTTATTTGTATTATAAACTGATGTTATTTATGTCATGTAAGGATACAATATGCCTTAACGAGTAAATACACACGTTGTAAATTGTATATACGCCAATATTGTTATGCTCATGTATTATGGTCTGTATAGTGAACCAGTTAGCCAAGGGTAATGTAGCCGCGCACACACACACACACACACACACACACACACACACACACACTTTAGGTCCAGCTCAGCGCTACATTTATACTAATCTCGAGCTGTTTGCTGACGTATGTGACGCAGTTCTGTCTGACGGTACAGAAACACTGTAAATATGACAAGCAGACGTGTGGGATGTAGAGGAGCAGCAGAAGCTAAAGCTCACAAACCAAATACGCAACGCAGGTATGCAAAAGTGGAAAAACCTCGTCACAGCTGGACCAGTTTCTTCCTGTTAGCAGCTTATTGACCTCAGCGGGTACAGAAAAGGGAGAGATTGTGATTTAATGTTGAGTGTTCAGGTAAATGAAATCACAAAAACTAAATGGAAAAAGAAATCATTCTGAATGGTTTGTAAATATTAGGGATTGATTATTCTGATGATTATTTTCCTGATTCATTGACTGTTTGGTTCATAAAATGTCAAAAATAGCTTAATTTTGATTGTCAGAAAAGATTGTTGCACCTGGAAACGGTGAGTTTGGGGGGTTTTCTGTTTTGGGGTTGTTGTTTTGGAGGGTTTTTTTGCCTGATTGATTCATCTGATGATTATTTTCCTGATTAATTGATTGTTTGGTCAATAGACTGTCACAAAAGAGCTGAACTGAAGTAGTCAAAAAAAGACGTGAAACAGTGAAATTCTGGGCTTTTTTTTTGTTAAAAACCCGACATAAATGACAATAAAACAAGAGCGTATAATCAAAATAGTCAATCAGTCAGTTTTCGCTTTAGCCTGCTAATTATTTCAACAATCATTTCATGTGTCAAAGTTGCTAAACGGTCCACTTTAGCTTCATAGCCGAGTGTCATAATCCCCAGAATATTCACTTTAACATCCAGTTTGACAAAGAAAAGCATCATGTGTGAAAAGCTGGAACGAGCAAATGTGATAAATCAGTTATTAAATTAGTTGCTAATTCATTTTCCAGCTCATGATATAGTTAATGCTTATAAAGGAAAGCTAGAACGTCCCCGAATATTCTCGAGAAAACGAAGAAGTAATTAAATTTCACATGCACTCGAAGACAAAATGATCAAAAATATTTATTCAATCGCCAAACTGTGTCGGTGTTGCAGGTGTAAGAAGTTTACAGAACGTTATTGAATGACGGAGTAATTTAACATCTTTAGTTTGTGAATATTATTGACCCACTTTGACCTCAGTAGTAAACACTAGAACATTTATCAACCGTTTGACCACAAAAACTGAAAATGCAGAAGCTTTGTGAAAGTCAAACACAGAGCTGGTGGAATGGACGGGTCCATTTTACAGGTGATTCTGATATTGTGGCTGGTTAGCGTATGTAGAGATATTATTATTATTATCAATAATAAAAACATCTGGTTAGTGTTCGATAAAGTAATAAAGTCTGATGACCCCACTGGTCAGGTTAATCGTTGTGATGGTCAAACTGTTCTGTTACTGGACAGAGTCGCCCCTGCTGGAGTGTCCTTGAGTCCGGCTGCATTCACACAAGGGAGCTTAACCCTCTGAACCCCGGCAGTTTTTGGGCGTATTCTTTGCTCCCGTCACATTTTAATCCTAAACTATAGGGAAAAAAAACAAAAGTTATTTCTTTGATTGTTTGCTTACAGAAATTGGAAAAACCTGCACTCAACACGTAGAACATTTTTCTAAGTGCCCACATGTGTCACCAAAACTAGAGAAGAAGGGTGAGTCTACCTGCTACAGATGTTTCAACAAATTTAATTTATTCACATCTCCTCTCTATGTGGTGTAAACACATCCTGCAGTTCAGCTGAAAGGTCTCTGATTTTTATTCAAGCGACTGTTGTTTGCATCTGAGTCACTACTGGTGGCAGGATTCTAGTTTTTCCACAATTTTAGAGTGAAGTCGATGAAATATCACAATTTTAAGCTTAGATTTGGTTTATTTTCTCAAGAAAACTGAAGGTCAGACGTGATTTGTTAAAGAGCCAATGATTCTTTCTGCTTGTGCTGTTTGTGGCTCAAATAAATGGTGTCGTTTTGGTGATTTTTTTAAGAATACAACAACATGCCTTTGGACCTCTGTGGCAGCTTTTAGCTTTTCAGGGTAAATGCTGATTTGATGCATGAAAAATCCAGAATACCAGCAGACTGATCCCCTTACAGGCGCTGTTCAGACACAATTATAAACAACTAGTTTTAGAGAGATTTGCACTCAGCAGCGAAGGAGCAGCCAGAAGTAAGAATGCAAAGCTCTGGAGCTAGAAAGAAAGACAGCAGAGGGTTTTCTGCGAGGGTGAAGCCAAGTGAGTGACGGAGGAGAGAAGATGTGGGCGAGGCGCTGGGATGCAGCTGGATGACGTGAGGTGATTCTTGAAGAGGTGGATTTTCAGCCTGCCAGGGAGGACACGGCATGAAGCTGAATCCTCTGAATGACACATTCAGGTTTCCACACTCGCCTCCGAATAAAAAAAAAAAAGAATGAACAGACGGACACGACTCAGATTAAGCCTGAAAGAGCTGCTGATTGTTGTTGGGAGAACGCGAGGAGGAGGTCTGCTGCAGCCGGCAGGTCCTCATTAGTGGGCAGAAACAAGAGCTGCAGAAACACGACGTGATACAGGGAAGGATTGTTGCTGCTGGTTGGACTCGGAGCTGGAAGGAGGAGGCTTGAGAGGGTTTTTATTTGAGTTACATGGATGGATAGATGCAGTGAGAAGGAGGACTGGGGATTGCTTTTGTGGGGGAAAAAAAAAAAGATTTTACACATCAGAAGCCTCATTCAGACAGGATTTATTTCTCCAGGGGAGGTGGGGAGGTTCACCATACCGGCCCGTGTGAGTAATTACAGAAATGACCTCCTGTTTTTCTGTGAACTCGCTGCTCCTCCTGCAGTTTAAATCCCACATTTTAAAGGGAATTCTTGACTTTTTTCTTTCCTTCTTTTGAATTTTATGAGCTTCAGATGTTTCCAACAATCTCATAGAACCGTGTTAACACCAACAGACTGTGTATTGCAGGCCTGTTGGCTTATTAATGTGAATTGCAGGTTTAAAATCCCACCAGAAAGAGGAGTTAAACTACCCGGAAACATTTGTTGGGTGAATCACGTCCACATGGAGCAATAGAAGTGCTTGTTTTACAGAATAGTATTTTAGAACAGCCTATTTTTGTTTCTTAATATCGATGCATTGAGGTCAGTTTAAAGTTGCAGCTGGTACAAGCAGGACTAATCTACTCACTTTATGTACAGCTGGGTGGCTTCATCTATAATATTATCAGAATTAATTTGCAAAGTAGCTCATAAAAAAGAAAAAGAAATCATTAAAGAAAAATGACATTTTCATGTTTATTTCCCATCATGACACTGATTCAGAATCATAAATACTGGACAAGTATATCAGATAGTCTCTGATTAAGTTCAAATATTTTTAAAAAGCACATTAAAATAATTGATAATGTGGAAGTCAACTAGTGATATTGTCTAAACCATGTGTTTTTTTTAATGTATCCCAAAAGTACTTGATATAATCAGCTAAAAATTCAAACATAACATTATAAAATATCCATACTTTATGCATCACAGAAAATTCTGCATTATTGTTCAAATTTGGTCCAGTGGACATATTAAATCATTTGATCACATTAAGTCTGAAAACGTATTCACACCTTTCAAATGAAAAGAGAACTTGTGCTTTACATAAGAAACACAAGACATTTAAAAGTCCAGTTATTTACACTTCAAGGAAATCTTCACCTTCAAAACATGACTCTGTGCAGTTATAATGTCACTTTCCAAGAAAAAGTAAGTTTGGAAAGTAAAATTAAAGAATCGATTCCTGTAAAATACATTAAAACAACAACAAAAAAAACATTTGTGCAGCGTGTTGTCGTGCTGACAGGTTTGTCTGAAATAAATAAAAGTTAAGATTTTTGCCAAACACAGAGAAGATAAACAGATATTTTTTCTGAGCATTGAAATGACACTTGGCCGATCCAACAGGAACGTTTCAGAAACAATATCTGCAGGTTGTAATCAACAGGAGCAGTTTTTAAAGGGACTATATTTCAGTATCTCAAACCTACTTACAGTAAGTCACAATACTCTCTATATATGGAGGAACTGACCCTTTAAACTAAAGCTTTATTGATGATATTTCAAGAAATAGGTCTTTTCTCAGTTTGCAGAACATTCGGGGCACCTGGATTTGTCTCCTTCGTAAAGATGGAGGTGACGCTTTTGATAAACTGATGAAGAGAGGGAATATTTCCTCAGTCTTTCCTGAAAAGACTCACACATTCGTGGGGCGCCCTCCTGCCCCGACAGCTTCACTCCAGCGTTGCAATTAAACACCTGAGTAGATATTTACTGGAAGTGGGAGCAGAAAGACGATGTGCTGTAAAGAGAGGAGGACGTGAGCAGAACTAGGCTTCAGCTCCTCTGTGACGTGTCTGAATGTCAAGACCAAACACGAGCACCTTGGCCAAAGACACAAGAGAAAATCAATCTTTATTCTGTCGGCAGCGCGATGACTCCGTTACCATAGAAATAGGCTATTTATATCGAGGACTGTTGGGGGAGCAGTTCTCCGATGTCATGGAAAGTCCTTGTGAGGACGGGACAGCAAAGACAAAGTCTCAAACCCTCCGACTGTCCCTGCAGACGAGGAGACGAACAGTCGGCCTTAGTGGGAGGACATGACACAGTTTTTTAGAGCGAGATGTGGTTGTTTTCCAAGAAGCAGAGCGTTAATTCACTTCAGGTCAAAAGTGGGTAGGAGGAAAACAAAGCGGACCAATAATCCTGCTAAGCTGATGAATAAACCATTAGCAGGTCGAGCTTCTTAAGTTCAACCCAACCATGAAGCCTTTAGTGAGTCAGCTGCAACCAACATGAACAAAAATTCAAGAGCTTTTCAGCTGAACTGTAGGCTGTGTTTCCACAGACCAGATGGAAGACAAGGATGGAAACTAAAAATGTAAATAGTAAAATTTGTCTTGCATGTGAAGTCACCACTTTAGAAAAAAATCTAGACACTTTCAGCCTTGTGCTTTCATATAAAAAAAAACATCATTCACATAAGTTGAATTTATTTTCTTATTAGTTAAAATGAAAAAAGATGATTTCTTTCTAATTCTGACTCCATATTTTTCAGACAGTTTTGGGAAAACAAATAACAATTTGTATGAAGTGTGTCACCAAGGCTTTATGAAGACATGGGGTAAATTAAACTGTGATAAAATAAAATACCTAAATTATTTTTATACACAGCAACATATTTAGGACTGCAGGGTGGATCGGTGGATAGCATCGTCGCCTCGCAGCAAGAAGGTCGCCGGTTTGCGTCCCGGTGAGGACACCAGGATCTTTCTGCATGGAGTCTCCATGTTCCCCCCGTGCAGTGTGGGTTCTCTCCGGGTTCTCCAGCTTCCTCCCAAAGTCCAAAAACATGTTGAGGTTAATTGGTGATTCTAAATTGTCCGTAGGTGTGAATGTGAGTGTGCTTGGTTGTCTGTCTCTAAGTGTAGCCCTGTGATAGACTGGTGACCTGTCCAGGTGTCCCCTGCCTTCACCCTGAGTCAGCTGGGATAGACATATAGATAATGGATGGATGGACAACGTATTTAAATATATAAACAGAAAGACTAGCCGCTCACACAAATTTATGAATAACTACATCTCAGCACAGGACACCGGAAGTTGTACACAAATCCAGGTTTTTCTCAGTTTTTGTAAAATAAATAATCAAATAAATTCAACTCTCATTTTTACTGATTGCAAGATTCTACTTCTGGTTGCTCTGCTTCCATAGAGGTGCAGGACGTTATGTTGCAGTGAAAAATGAGTCCACAGTGAGTAACAATGTGACAGCAGCCAAATTGAACAGAAACTGCTTGAAGATTAAATACATATCGATCAATAAATTAAGCAATATACGACCAAAAAAAGCAACAAAACTTCTTATTAAGAGCCTCGAACTGGCAGTTTGTTTGTCTCAAATCTCAGTTTGACGTCCTCTGAAGAAATGCAGGATACGCAGGTTGCACTTGAACATGTTATTAAAAGCAGACGTATCGAAGTCACAAGACAGCCTCCTACAATCTGATAACCTCGCAGTCGTACAAATACATCAAAAAACAAGAACTCTCCACGCTGAAGGTCGGGGGTCACAGGTCAGCACGGTGCTTCTGCAGCTGCTTGGGATGCAGTACGATACTCAAGGACACTTCAGCTGCGTTTCTGACCCTGAGTTCAGTCTCATTAATCACAACACATCCTGCTGTCTCAGCACCAGTCGCCGTAGCAACAAGCCCCTGGTAAAGATATACAACCTCAAATAAGCAGCTAGAAAATAAGAGTTTACAGTTAACGTCCTGCTGTTCCGTTCAGCTTAAACAAACCACCCACTGCCTCTTGGCAGGTCGGAGCCAGATGCTTCCCTTTATGTACAGTAAACAATATGCACAAATGTAACACACAGCAGTAGCATTTTACTCAGAGACTCAATGAATGTACAAACTGATGCCGGAACACGAGAGGTGGCGCAGCGCAGCAGTGTCACGCAGAATCACGATGCTATTATCCGTCGTTCACACATGAAACTACTTGATGTAAAGTCACATGATTTCAGTGAAAAACACTGTTGTATAAACATTCCTGTTCTTCTTTTGTTCTGTCTTGAGCGTGCAGAGTTACTAGATGTATATTTAAAGAGATAAAGCGAAGTTTCACGCAGGTGGAATGTTTTTTCGGATAAACTTAGATGTGAACAGTCGACTTCCACTGAGCCTTTACTGACCTCAGAATTCACAACATTCTAACCTGAACCAGAAGAACTTACGCAACTAATTTGCTGACAAAAAATAAATAAATGTTGCGGAAATCTGCATCTATCATCTCAAATCTGGCAAGTCAGGTTTCAGCCAGTCGACACTGTTATGGTTGTAGGAAGTCATGAGAATTCCCTTATTTGCCCTTTAATTTGTTCCTTTAATAAGGGTGAACATCCACGTGTTCGCTGCAGCATTTTAAACCCACAAATAAAAGTAGAAACCAGACAGTGTCCGATACTTCGGGGCGGCGCGTGTTCACAGCTGAATGTCCATGAATTTAAATGTAAAAACTTTAATTTTTCAAAAAACAATCATTCCACCCCAGTGAAATATCGCTTTTGGAAACCAGAATAAAATGATGCATATTAAAGTCTATGAAATGTATAAAAAGAATGAAAAAATATGAAGAGGCCTGAGAAGGAGTTGTGTCTGTTTGTGAATCAAAGATGTGAATCTTTTGCAATCAATTTATGACAATGAAAGTAATGTTTAGCACAAAAAATACGGCAAAATGGACATTAAAGGGATATATCACTTTGAGTTGTACTTATACTGTAAACTGGTGGAAATGTTTATAGATTGCAAGTTGTTATGTAGAAACTGATTTCCACTCAGTAGCAGAGAGAACAAAACGAAGTATCTGTAGATTTCTCATCTATTTTACAATAGTTTTTGCAATATGACTTCAGAAAAGTGACATAACCCTTTAATCTGAGTGAAAACCAGGGTCTGGACTGTTACAGAGCAGACAGGTGTTCAGCTCATTCTTGTTGCATTTTTATAAAATATATTCATATTTATTGTTTGATTAATCCCTTTAGGGAAACACAAGCAGCTCATTCTCACCATTTTTCTCCTCACATTCAGTATTAACAGAGCGGAGACGTTAGAATCAGCTTAAAGTCATCCACTTATAAAAAGAGCCAGAGCCTTGTTTTGGTGGTAAATCAATGACACTTAAACACACCTCACATTTTGTTCGACTCAGTATAGCCTTTGCTGTATTTCCTCTGTCATCGATTCACCTTCCAAACTGATCTGGTTTAGTTGTGTTCACATTACACTGAAACATGTTCTGTTGTGTTATTGTTGCTAGCAGTGGATTGTTTCATTCCAGAGACTCAAACTGCCAATATTATTCCTATTTTTCTTTTGTCTGGTCTCAAAGTGATGCTGGTTTGTGCAAATTAGGAAACACAAGTAATTCCTTTTGTTGTTCATTTGAAGGGTTTGAATTAGAGGAGAGTCAGGAGGGTTTAGTTCTCCGAAAAAATACAAAATTCAACCAAATTGAAAATAGACAGAGGTAATCTGGAAAAATGAATAAATAAGGTTCACATGTCTAATACAACACTAAAGGGTAAAACATGTTAAAGCTAAATCAAGTGTTCTGTCCTGGTCAGACCGTCTAGCTTCACCTGCTCCCAGTAACCCTGTGATGTGGCTGGTCAGGACCACAGACTGGTAAACATGGGCGACATGTTTAAAGCATGTAGGAGGCGAGCGTCTCCATTTTGTACCAGTGACGTCATTCGCAACCAGAGTTTGTGCAGCAGTCACTCACTGTGGGGGGGAGATGTTGGTGTCGAAGGCAGGGTAGGAAAACACTCTATCAACCTTACAGGCTGTGTTACTGCTCAGTGTGTCCGTCCACAGAGCCAAATGTAGCTTTAAACTGCTGCCTCATGCACCATCTGACTTTGGTTTGAAATCCCACTCCCGTAGTCACATTTTTCAGAGTGATAATGAAGTCATCCGGGCTGTTGAGGAGAACCTTGACCTTCTTCTGGAAGGTAAATACAGAAGTGGACCAAGTGCGTTGTGGGGCTGGACCCGAATGTTCAGTCATTGTGGTTGTATCCAGAGAGCAATTTCGATATTTTCGCATCAGTTTGCTATTGATTAGTAATGTGATGCTCTAAAAAAAAAGGGTGCATGCCATCATGGCAGACTATGAATAAAGTGGGAGCATTTGCAGGCTTCTTTTCAGGAACTGAACACACAGACTGCAAAGAAAAGATGAATAGAGCCTCCAGGTCTGAAAAGTGAAGCCAGCTCAGGAGTGCCTTAAACGTGCCAGCAGGGGGCGACTCCTCTTGTTGCAAAAAGACAACAAGATTATGTAGAAGTCTATGAAAATATTACCCTACTTCCTACTTGATTTGTTACTCCTGTAAATATTGTCCTAATGATTTTACAGCCTTAATTGCTAGTTTCAAGTCTCCTTCAAATAAGCATGATGTTCATCTTGTAAATATGGTCCCATTCAGAGGAAAATAGGCGATAAACAGGGCATGCTTTAAGGTGGGCTACCATGTGACTGACAGGTAGCTACTGACTGAATGACTGCAGTGTCCATGTCTTGTCCAGTCAGATCGACCCATCACTTGTTATGTTGGCTTTCAAAAGAGCAAGATCAATTCAGCCCTGTGCAGGCGTTCATGTGTTGTTTCATACACTTGTTCAGTGCTCCAATTTGCAACCAGATCGGTACTTCTCAACAACAATTTGAATTTCCAACGAGTAATCTTATCATCATGACTATAGAATCTGTTTCGTAGATTTGACAGATGATGTGAGTGTGGAATGCGGTTAAATAAAATGCTGTATTTCAGCCACACTGTCATGTCAGATGTATGTTGTTTTATATTGTTTTGAGACCCTACAAAAGAAAAAAAAATAAACTGAATCTTCTGCAGCACATTTTGAACACTTTTCTATCAGAAGTAAAATCTTTCTTCTCTCTAAGCCAGTTTTAAAGATGACTTTATATGATTTTTACAAGAATCTCATTTTCATTTGATATATTTCATTATTACATCAGTTCCACAAAGAGTGATGTGTGTTAATTTTTAAGCCAATAACAAATACTGTGTTGTAAATTAATTAATGTCTTATCTTCCCCGCCTGATACGAGAACAATCACTATCTAACTGACTGGTTTAAGCTGCATAGACCCCTGGTTTCCTCAGTGGTGTGTTTTATGAAGAGCACAGTGACTTGTGTACAGTATATAACTGAATTACATTGTTGAAATGATGCCATATCATACATGACCAGTATTTATTGGTAACAGTTATTAAGATTTATAAATCCTTAAAATCCTGCCGAAGAGCCGACATAAACTGAATCAACGCTGTGACAATTCCTCCTAAAAAACATGTTATTTGATTCCAATGAGGATGAATGTAGAGTTTTAAATGTTCTGTCACTGATCTGAAGAAACATATTCTCACTCCAGCGACTGATCAAACAAACACAAATATATCTGTGTCATCTCCTGTTGTTGGTCCTTACTCATAGTTTGAAAAGACGCTGCTTTGTGTGCGCTTCAGGAGGACAGTGAATCTGCATGTTATTAGTGTGTGACGCCGTAAAGGTCCGATGCCTTGTTCCTGTACATACTGAGGAGCTGTATCCTGTGTGTAACGATGATGCTGATTTTTAAGTATGATTTTGTTAACGTGAACAATAAAGTTTCTGTTTTGCTGTTGTTTTTAAGCCAGCGTTCTGCTCTCTGGTTTTTATTCATCGAATAAACTTCAGCTGAACCACATTTACATTTCAGCAGGTAGATCAGCCTGGTGGTTGGTGTAACCATCCAGTCAGAGACACTTGAGGTTTAATATCTCCATCAGTGTCTCTGGTTGAAGGGAAAGCCTGTACCTGACACCTTTAAAGAGCTTTAGCTTCTTATCCATCACCCAGGGACATCAAAGAGGCTTCAAATTCTTTTAAAAGCATGACAAGCTGTTGGCAGATGTGATTGGATCAATAATGGCAGTTTTCCATTGGAAACCATAAATCAGGCTTGTTTCAAATCATCTCTGTAGCATCTCAGTCTTACGGAGAAAACTATGAAACTGTGACATGTCAACACTGCTGTACATTGTAGGGTTTTTCAATCATTGTTTGTACACAAGGCTACAATATTAATAGATATGTTAAGTGTTGTACACCTGACAGCACTGACTGTGATTCATAACTCTGTCCAGCAGTGCTCGCAACAACTCAACCACTTCGCGATTTCATAGTGTCAGTAAAACCCTGGCAACGAAATAGTAAAGCTCTATCAACCACATGGCAACCATATTAAAATAAATAAATAAAATTTTTAAAAAACATAGAAACCACACAGTAAAACCATAGCAACCACAAAAAACCCATAGCAACTGCATAGTAACCACATGACAGCTACATAGTAAAACCATAGTAACCACATAGCAACTGCACAACAAAATCATAGCCACATAGCAACTGCATAGAAACTGCATAGCAACCATATAACGAGACTATAACAAAACCCTAGCAACCACATGTCAACTACATCATAAAACCATAACAAAAAACTCTAGTAACTAAGTAACAACTGCATAGCAACCACATATCACAGCCCTAGTAACCACATAGCAACTGCATAGTTTAACCCTGGCAACCACATAGCAAAACCATGACAACCACACAGCAAAACATAAACACTAGTAACCACAACATAAAACCATAGAGACCACACAGCAACTGCTTAGCAACTTCCTAACAAGACCATAAGACCACATCGCAACTTTCTAACAAAAACTACAGAAACCATATAGCAACCACTTAACAAAACCATAGCAACTGCGTAGCAACCACATACCAAAAGCTTAGCATTCACATAACAACTGCAAAACAACCATATAACAAAGCCCTAGCAACCACGAAACAAACTCCTAGCAACCACACAGAAAAACTCCAGGAACCACATAGCAACTGCCTTACAAAACCATAGCAACCACACAACAAAACCATAGAAACATCATTGTAACTGCATAGCGACCCTATAACAAAACCCTAGCAACCACATAGTAACCACACAACAAAACCATAGCAACCATCCAACAACTGCATAGCAGAAAATCCACCCAAAAAATCAAAACAAAACCATAGCATAACAAAGCCACAGAAATTAAATAGCCACCGCCTAACTAAACCATAGCAACCACATGGCGGCCACATAGTAAAACCATCCATCCATCCATTATCTATACACCGCTTAATCCTCATGAGGGTCGTGGGGGGGCTGGAGCCTATCCCAGCCGACTGAGGGCGAAGGCAGGGGACACCCTGGACAGGTCACCAGTC
>NW_007579782.1:44153-51654 GCF_000690725.1 Stegastes partitus
AGTAAAAGTAGAAATACAACAACTTAAACATACGAGGTGTGTCAGAAAAGTTCCAGGACTGGTGTCACAAAAGATATATTTCAAACCCAAACTACGAGTTTTCCCCTTCAGACGATCAACCAGCACGTCTACAAAGAGATCCATGTTTGCTTCGTTCAGTGTGCGAGATGAGGCGAGAGTTGTGGTAGGACAAGTCTTGGCTGCTTCACCATGACAACGCGCCTGCTCACAACGCCCTGAGCATCCCACAGTTCCTGGCTGAGAAGAACATCACCGTGCTGGAGCAACCTCCCTACTCACCCCACCTGGCTCTGTGGGATTTTTTCCTCTTCCCCAAGATAAAGAGGTCATCAAGGGGACCCGTTTTGAAGATGTGGACGACATCAAGATGGCTGTGACGAGGATCCCGTAAGAATCCTTCCAGGAGTGCATGGCGGTGTGGCAGAGAAGGCTGGGGAAGTGTGTTAGACTCCAGGGGGATTACTTCGAGGGGGAAACTTGTAGTTTGTAGTTTGGATTGTCTTTTATATCTTTTGTGACACCAGTCCTGAAACTTTTCTGACACACCTCGTACTCTGATACAAGTCAAAGTCCTGCAGGAAAAATCCTACTTAATTCTACACTTTGGTCCCTCTAACTGACAAAATATTCTGTCATCATTATTAACAGTGAAGCACCAGCGTGTCAGCAGCTTGTTACTGTTGGAGCTGCTGCAGGTTTGAGCTGCTTCATATCCAGTTTTACATACAGAGACAGCAGATAAATCTGAGAGCTCCAAACATGATATCTTTGATTTTTTCTGAGATATTGGATCAAAAATTAAACTTTGTGGGAAGTACAGGGAAAATCACTGTTTGATGGAGCTGTTGACAATCATAGACGTCTGAATCCATTGTGTAAAATGTTTGTCTTTAAGGTAAATAAAGCTGTCGGATAAATGTAGTGGAGCAGAAAGTACAACACTTCTCTCTGAAGTGTAGGTGAGTGGAAGAATAAAGTAACATAAAATGGAAATGCATAAATGTAAATAAAATATATACAGTCATCCTCAAATGTATTCATCCCTCCCGTTAAAGAAGGAAAACAACAGCTGTCACTGCAATAAGTTGAAATAGACAAAAGCAATAATAAATAAAAATGTTTTGTTTATTTTGGCCCACAGCTCATCAGCAAAGTGCTCTAATTTGTCCAGAACAGTTTGTTTTCCCCAATTATTCTTTTCAACCACAATTCAAAAGCAATGTCTTCTTTCACTAAATTATAATTTAGCAAATTTTTATTTATTATTACTTTTTTCAGTTTCTANTTGCTGCGAGGCAACAGTGCTACATAGTAAAACCATAACAACCATATATGAGCCACACAGCAAAACCATAGAAACATAGCAATTGCACAACAACCAGTTATGATTCAGCAAAAGTTGAACCCAAATGCAGCTCAGACTCAGGAAAAGGTTCAAAAGATTTATACCAAACGTGACATGAATGATGTCAGTTGGAGGCAGAGGGCTGAGGTGCTGCTGGAGGCAGAGGAAGGTGAGCGAATGGTGACCGACCAGGTGGAGGAAATGGCGGCTGGGTTTCAGGTGAGTGGCCAGGCGGGCTGAAGGCTCAGTGAGGCTGAATATGGAGGCTGACAAATGAGGGAGAATTAGAGGCACAAGAAAATGTGTCTAGTCAAAAAACAATTCACTCAGAACAAAAGCAGGACTGGAAACAGTGGCCACATCTGAGGGTGATGGAAGGAGTGAGGGGCCGGTGAGCAGCCAGGTGGATGTTCAGCTGGAGCGGATGACGTGATGGGAAGCAGGTGTGCCCGGTGACAACCCCCACTAATGATGAAGCAATGACCTATGAAAGCTCTGCAGGTCCGACCAGTGATGCAGTGTTTTCTCACACTGAGCTGTTGCCCTTCAAACGTCTGACTGTCCCTGCTGTGCTGGTTGTGATTATTTTCAGGTTTTTAAAAACTGAGTTATTGTCTTTTTATCCTATTTTTAGCATTTCTCAAGTCTTTCTGCAGCTGTCTCTCCCATTATTATCACTGTCAGTCCTTTGGCAGATTTACATCTGAAACAATTGCCTGCGTGTTCGTTGTCTCTCTTCGTCCTCGTCTTGTTTTTTCATCGTTTCTCTCTCTGCTGTCGTCCTTTAAAAAGTGTGACTCTTCTGGTGTCAGGATGACTCATGACTGTTTTCCACAAGACACAGTGAGATCCTCACTTGTCTCTCTGCTCACACAGGAACATTAGGTGTAACCACCTGCTGATCGAAAGGTAAGAACATTTTTGCCAGAAGCACTAATTAAATTTAACAGAAGACACGTCAGGTGAGTGTGACTCAGCTGTGAGCTTGAGTTGTGAGTTCAGAGCATCATTTACATCCCACTCGCTTCTTTTTTAGCCTCTCAAAGAAGTAAAACAAGAAGGTCTAAGAGGGTTTAGGTGGTCATAAAATTAAATTGCAACTTTGGTGTCCTAGAACAAAGCAAATGTATCAAGGAGAAACAGACAGTTCAGGAAAAGTGCAGCGTCACAGAGCTGGTTTCTGCCTCTCCTCCTCCCTGTTTTCAGAGCATTTCTGGCTCACACTGTGTGCTGTTTTTTGCCCTCTTTAACTACCACAGCATCCACTACCCGTGGTGTTCGCTACTATATTTACCTCTCAGCACTCCCTGGACAGATAAAGACAACTGGAGATGACTGTTTGTCATCTGCCTGCAGGGGAAATAACAGCTTGTTGAGCTGAAAGTAATGAGCAAAAGAAATGTAAAAAAAAAATCAGAGAAACAGAGTTAGGAGGAAGCAGCAGTAAAAGAATATGAAAAAGATGGTTGTAGGGGCTTTAACTTTACTGTTTGCAACTAAATGTGTCATTTTCTAGCAAAACGCAGCACTAAACACAAACAACACAGAGCAGCGTGTAAACTCAGAGGTTTTTATTTGAGTATTTTGGCATGAGATCATCAATCAATTCAATTTTAATTAACAACAAACTGAACAAAAACAACTGCAAAGAACCATATTTCAAGCTTTTTTTCAATATATCCACAAGAGAAATGCAAAAAAAAAAGAGAGAAAATTTCCTCTTATATTAATAAATCAGAACTGTAAGATGAAGTTTAATGAGATGAGAATCTACACCGACTGCTACGTCAGAAGCTGTGACCTTTCAGCTAAATGAACACCGCTGGACTCACCGATCCAAACGTCGCCTCACTGCTTCACAATAATGAAACTCACAAATGTTTAGCATTTAAGACAAAATATGAGTTTAAGCATCTATGTCCTCATTCAAACTTGTAGTCCAACATAGTGTTTTCTTTAGAGTCGGTTTGACATCAATAACAGCTTCTATTTCAAACTGATGCATATTTGATCCATTTGTTTTTAACATCAGGAAACAGGGTTCTTTTAGGTAAGTTGTATATATGTTATGTGGAATGAAAACTCAGAAAACAAACTTCCTCAAACATAGCAGAAAACATACACTTGTGGGCCACTAAACTGGGTGAAACCAAACCCTCGAGCAGGTTAAGACGGCTGCTGTCGGCCAGAGGAAAGGATGAGAGTAGCAAACGGGAACTACATGAACATGTCATCGTAGCCAGGTGGGGGCATGTGGTCTGGATCGGGCCTAAAACAACACAAACAGACACACAGCGCTGTCGTTACTGTCATTTATTCATGTGATGTCATTTGTTTTTGATGGTGTGGAGGCAAAGAGTGTAAAACTGTAATACAGAGCAGTCATTTTACACTAGTTCACACAGCAGATAAGTAAATAACATCCATACTGGCTTGTTTCAGTAGCACTAGCCTCACAAGTATTCTGATCTTTTACTTAAGTAAAAGTAGAAATACAACAACTTAAACATACGAGGTGTGTCAGAAAAGTTCCAGGACTGGTGTCACAAAAGATATATTTCAAACCCAAACTACAAACTACGAGTTTCCCCTTCAGACGATCAACCAGCACGTCTACAAAGAGATCCATGTTTGCTTCATTCAGTGCGCCAGAAGAGGCGAGAGTTGTAGTAGGACAAGTCTTGGCTGCTTCACCATGACAACGCGCCTGCTCACAACGCCCTGAGCATCCCACAGTTCCTGGCTGAGAAGAACATCTCCGTGCTGGAGCAACCTCCCTACTCACCCCACCTGGCTCTGTGGGATTTTTTCCTCTTCC
Organism: Stegastes partitus; assembly: GCF_000690725.1. NCBI lineage: Eukaryota > Metazoa > Chordata > Actinopteri > Pomacentridae > Stegastes > Stegastes partitus. The sequence continues at coordinate 48,338 of NW_007579782.1, forward strand.
CCAAGCTCAAGGGGTCATCAAGGGGACCCGTTTTGAAGATGCGGACGACATCAAGATGGCTGTGACGAGGATCCCGTAAGAATCCTTCCAGGAGTGCATGGCGGCGTGGCAGAGAAGGCTGGGGAAGTGTGTTAGACTCCAGGGGGATTACTTCGAGGGGAAAACTTGTAGTTTGTAGTTTGTAGTTTGGATTGTCTTTTATATCTTTTGTGACACCAGTCCTGAAACTTTTCTGACACACCTACTCTGATACAAGTCAAAGTCCTGCAAGTCCAAGTGCTCTAATTTGTCCAGAACAGTTTTTTTCCCCCGATTATTCTTTTCAACCACAATTCAAAAGCAATGTCTTCTTTCACTAAATTATAATTTAGCAAATTTTTATTTATTATTACTTTTTTCAGTTTCTAGTTATTTGAGTGACTTTTGTGAATTTTGCCTTTTCTTTAATGGAAGGGGACGAATACATTTGAGGACGACTGTAAAAAAAAATAAAACAGACAAACCTGAAGGCAAATGACTATTTCATCTTTAAATCTCTTTTTTACATCCTGTAACGCCAAGTATATCATATTTGATAAATTAGTTTTTTAGACCTCTACATCATCAGTGTGACTTTTTTTTCCCATGAAAAGCGAGATGTAAACAATCAGACAGACGCAGTGCACAGAGAATCCACCATGGATCGTAATTCATGCACCAAAATCGCGTGATGTTGCAAAAATGATACAAATTAAAACTCATATATGCAAATTGATTTTTTTTTCTTGTTTCTTATTTATCAGAAGGTTCAATAAATACTTTTTCTGGAAATGATTTCATGGTTCAGGCTGTACAGGGATCAATAAATCAATGAATTGTTCTAATGTACCAATGAATCTGTACAAATGTGAGAAAACTGTGAAGAATGTTTCATTTAATTTGCTTGGAGGTTCCTTTCAAATGAAAGTTTTGATTTAATAAAGAAATTGAGTTTACACTGGCATGATACCGAGAGGCGCAGTAAACTATGTAATTTCTGAAGCTGTAATCAGTATGAGGCTTTATTTGCTGCCATTATGACGAGGTGGTTTCCAAAGCTCTCTGAATGACTCAGATGAAGAGGCCACCTGGTACCACCATGAGTAAAACGGAGGCAGCGTTGTTGTGCTTTATTCTGTTGTATTAAACTTGCTGCTATGAACTCAGTGACATCAGTGCACTGACCCTCTGCTATGAAGCTGCTGTTCGCCGTCTCATTTAGAAACACTGGAGTTTTTCAGACCTCACTCTGACCCGGCGACGGTGACACAGACACTTACTGTATTTCTCTGATTCATCGAGCTCAAGGTTGTCCAGTTTGTCCTCACAGTCGTGAACCGGTCAGACAGAGGGAGGTGTGTGTTCGTGACTCACCCTGGTCTGTGACGTCCGACGGGTCCAAACGGGTCGAAGCGAGCTCCCGGGGGAACGGCTCCAGGAGGCAGGATGTCTGGGATGCCGCTAGAAGGGTCAAAGCCGGAGCGAGGATACCCTGACCTCAACGGGTCGACTATCATCCCACCACTGCGAGATCTGAGAGGCGGCAGGATCACACAGGGAGGGAAGGAGGGTTTAACACGAGGAGACGTTTTCTGAATTTCAGTTTTGTTATTTAAAAGAAATCCAAAGCAGTGACGTATCAGGAAGGTTAGTTTTATGTTGTAGCAGCTAAACATCCAACAAATTGAATACACTGCATGTTTTTGATGGCTGATGCAGGCGCTGGAACCAGCCGACACAAAGCAGATGTCTGGAGGGAATTATTCAGCTTCGTCACTGTCACAAAGTTTAGCTAATTGATTACCTGTAAGAGCAGATGCCCCAATAAAAACAAAAAGAAGAGCAATACACACAAAACAAGAGACGTTTGAAGTATAAAATAAAACAATAAAATCAGGTCTAAAAATAATAATTTGCTGTTGTGCAAATTTTAAGCACCTGCTTCAGAAAAGTTTCCGTTTCTCACAGATGTGACATTTTCATTTCTCCACTTGTGCAGAAATCTGTTCTGTCACTTTCATTGTCACATTTAGCTTTTACTGGAACACAAACTTTTCCACTTAACAGATGCTGCAGATGTGAAGGGCTCATTCTAAGCTGACAAAAACATCATGTGCAAGAAAAAAGAAGTGATTATGAATATTGTAGTCCATCTCTGCTGAGGCAGTCCTCTAAATGCTACACACCGGCCTTTTATCAGAAGACCTCAGAGTCCTGCTGCTGCTGGTGTCTGACCATGCTGGGCTCTAAATGTGATCCCAAGATTCCTGAACTGGATTTTACACAAGACACTATATTTTGTGTAGAAATCTAAACTCGCATCTAATTCAAAATCTTGGCAGCAGATTTTCCCACCTTCTGCAAGTGTTCCAGGTAAAGCTACTTGAGGTAGATGAAGAGAGAATCGCAATAATGACGATACGATGCAATTAATGCCTCAGCTTAGAGCCGAGTGTAGCCATGATCCTTAGCCGGTAGAAACAAACTGCTGCTGCTGGTCAGGACTCAGAGCCTGGTCCATAAAGACGGACGTTAAACTTCATGTAATAAGGAGAAGAAACCTGTCACTGTGTGTGTGTAAGAATGTGCATCCAAACCCAAACTACAATCAGCAAAACAAAGGTTTAGGTTCTAGAACAGATCCCAAAGTGTTCAAATCCACCAAATCCATCAAGCAGGAAGCTGGTGGAGTTCACATAAAATGACACATAAGAGCTTGTGAATGAGTATTTTTAAGTGTAATCATATTAGAGTGAGAGCGCTGATACCGTTAGTGAGAAATAAAATCATTTTAACAACCTTAAAACAGCTTAAGTGGAATCAAATGAGGTAGTAAAGGGTTAAATGTGATTTATAAAGTCTGTTAGGGAAGTAGACTTCAATATGAAGTCTGTGTAGGTACAAAAAGAAAAAAAAAGCTCAATCTGATGCTACGACTAACAGACTCAGGATGTGCCGCCTCTCTGTGGCATTGTCTTGTTTAAGGTTTTAGCCTGACATTTAGTGGGCAGAATGAATCTGCACAAGCGCCAGTAATCCGCTGCTGTCGCTCCGTCTCTACGTGGACCGACCGTTCATCCCCAAATCCCAGATTAGAACAAAACCAGAGCGATGCTTAAATATACCACTGAAATGATTTCCACTAAATGATTCGAGGGATTTGTTATGCAGGAAGAGACGGACTCACCCAAACGGATCCAGATCTGCTCCTCCAGCGGCGAACGGCGGAACCATGGGGTCGGGCCTGAAACACACAAACACATCCGAAAGCTTAAAAATGACCACGAAGAGATGCTTGA
>NW_007579782.1:52113-53494 GCF_000690725.1 Stegastes partitus
AATAAGTAAACATGATATTTATTTTGGGTGATTAGTAAATTCGGGCTTTCTTCAGATGATTACAGAAGTTTATTCAACTACAAGCCTACTTCTGGATCACACAGTGTTTATCATGCCGTGACCCGGTCCGACTGTCCTCTCCAGCCTCCTCTCTGCCTGGTTCCCACACTTTTGATTCATCGTTCCTCGTCTCCTTGCTTCTCCGTCACTCCCTCGCATCTATTCTTCTGTCTTTTTGGTCTTTTCTCCCCCCTCCTCACAGATTTTGCTTCACTTCCTCTCCATCTGTCACTGGTTTCTCGTCCTTATCTCATCCTCTCTGCGTCTCTCCGGGGACGAGGAGGCGACAGCAGCGAGGTCGATAAAGTGCTGACATCACCTCACATCTCATCTGATCAGGTCACGGCTAAGAGGGAGGAGGAGGAGGACGAGGAGGCAGGGGGGAGGCAGATGATTCAAGGAGTAAATTCTGAACCTGTCCTGCAGTGTTTCCCTCACTTCAGAGGACGTTACATTTACTTTGATTCATTTCCTAAACGCTGACCAAACATTCTCTCCATCATCGTCTAAACAGTGTGATGCCGCAGAAATGTGGGTTTTTGTAAAAACAAATAAAAATGAAGAGAGAGCAGTGGCTGAACACTGGCAGCTACAGTTAGCTTCAGAGCTAACCTGAGCAAAGGCAGATTTACCCACAGCTGCTCATTTCTTCAATCTACAAAAAGTTTGTGCTGCGACATCTTAATAATCGATTTTATTACATCACACAAATGATGTGGCATCAAAAGGCAGAACAATGTGACTGAAGCTCCTCAGGCACAGCACCGGCGCTGCATTTATGTTGTGTCGAGTTTTTTTCTGAGCAATATCTGGCAAAACTATTTCCTTCGGGACGAATAAAATTTTATCTCATCTTACAACAAAGCAGCATCTGTCCCCAGTAAAATCCATGTTGTTTATTTGATTGAGTCGCCTTTAAATCATATATTCACATGAATTTAAGTCATGTTAAGGTTTTAAAAATATGGCACTAATTCAAATGAGTAGGGAAATCTGCAACATGAACACACATTTTTTTTTCTTTTTTTTTTTAACACAGATTCCTGATAAAAATAATTGAATTTAAACAGGAGCTGCTTTGGCTCTGCTGCAGCCATCTCTTTCTATCTGGACTCACACAGCGCTGCCTGTCAACACTCAACAATGTATGCTGTAAAGCTGTCTTTTAATTAAAATATAATTAAATATTAATTAAATATATCTAAAACCAGGGCTACAAGGTGGCTCGGTGGTTAGCACTGTTGCCTCTCAGCAAGAAGGTCGCTGGTTCGAGGACACCCGGGATCTTTCTGCGTGGAGTCTCCATGTTCTCCCCGTGCAG
>NW_007579782.1:54791-59558 GCF_000690725.1 Stegastes partitus
TGACTTACATTCATTTCCTGGACACTTAAACTAAATCTTTATCCTAAAATGTAATGAGTTTGTTGTGGGAACTGCTGTGGGAACAGATTTATGTCCCCAAAACATGTGTCGTTAAACACACACACACACACACACACACACACACACACACACACACACACACACACACTCTCTGAAGCAGCCTGAGCTCTGCCCTCATTTACTAACAGCTGCTCTGTCTAGACTTTCTGCAAGCTACAAACTCAGCACATCCAGAGAGGGGAGTGTGTGTGTGTGTGTGTGTGTGTGTGTGTGTGTGTCTACAAGATGTCGAAATGACTGCCATAAATATTAATTAAATTGGGATTTGATGGAATAAAAATCTTAAGGATTCAATCTTGGTTGCTGATTTATTTTCAGTCGCTTGCTTTATGAATATGGCTGCAGCTGAAGATTCGTTCATTGTCTTATAATCTGTCTGTCAGTTTATCAAATAATAGATTAGTTGTTTGAAGTATAAAATGCCAGAAAATGGTGAAAAGTGTTGCTCAGTGTTTCCGAATTACAAGATAAAGTGTCTTGTTTTATCCACAACTGTCTAAATATTCACATCTTAAAACATTACACAAATCAATGAGCCGTTGTCAAGATGTTTGAAGACTAATTTATTTCACCTCTTCACATTTCAAACTGTCTGATCCACCTGGACAGGATTGAGCTGGACTTTATAACTGGATTGTTTTTCGTTTGATGAGTTAATAGTTAGTGGGCGATAATCAGAGTTTTTCCTGCATCGAGGAATTTTTCCTTAGAGAGGTTGTAGCCAGCATCAAAGAAACGTTTTTAGTGCCAAACGTTTTACTTTATCAAACATAACAGACGTTTTTTATTTATCAAATGGTCATAAATGACCGTGAAATGATTTGTGTTGATCAGATAACAGACTCATTGTCTTTACTGCAGATGGACACCAGATCAGTCCAGACAGCAGTTATTGGGACAGATGCACTTTTTGCTGTTGTTGTTTTTTATTCTTTAGGTTCTGCACTTCGGCAAATCCAATCAGAAACAGGATCATCAAGACTAAATTAAAATGCGAAGTCTCTGTTGTAATTTGAGCAAATTTACATCAGTACAGAAAGAACTGTGAGTAAATTAAAGTTGTTTTTTTTAACACAGTGTCCGGAGGCTCAAAAGTAATTTGACAATTGTCTACTGAAAGTTTCTCAAATCTGTTTCTAAATGTAATGACGACTATCTGAGGCCTTGGATTTATGACGAGCTCATCTGTCCACATGTACCACATTCAGCACTTTGCATGAAGAGTTAGGAAAGAATAGAAATAAATGCTGTTTAGTCGACTGGATAAATGAAAAATGCAGCAGCAGAGTCAAATGAATTATGTTAGTGTAAAGAGTTCAGTACATTCAGATGTGCTTCATCCCCTCTCGCTCATTTTTAAGTCTATATTTTTATGTAGTCAAGAAAAAAACCAGGAAAACAGCAAACATGTTCTAATATCTGCATCTTAATGTTTTTCAGAATAAACAAATATATGTATAAAACTAGGCTGCAAGGTTGGGGTTAACTGGTGTCAGTAGGTGTGAATGTGAGTATGCTTGGTTGTCTGTCTCTAAGTGTAGCCCTGTGATAGACTGGTTACCTGTCCAGGGTGTCCCCTGCCTTCACCCTGAGTCAGCTGGGATAGACTCCAGCCCCCCATGACCCGAGTGAGGATTAAGCGGTGCACAGAAAATGGATGGATGTATAAAACTAGCACCTGAACCTACAGTTTTCGGTTTGTGTCGTCACCCACCAGTGCGGCTGAGTTCCCTGACGAGGATGTCTGCCGGGGATCCGGAGGGGGTCGCTGTCATCTCCTCTTCTCCTCTGAGCCTCCTCTTCCTCCTCCCTCCGACTCTTCCTCTGGCCCGCTGATCTGTCCTGGGAGGGCAGCAGCTGAGTCTTCACCTTCTCTGACAGACTGTCTGTGTTCTTGAACACGCTGCAAACAACAAACTGCTCCTTACTCATTCCATCAGGACGGTTGGATCTGTGACACCAGAGTTCTGTTCTGTCTAATCGCTGCATGTGGAGCATTTTTGCTGTGAAAATATTTAACTACAAGTGTTTTATTTAAATGTTGGCTACTCATAAAACAACAAGCATCATAATCAAAGTGCCAAAAGACAGATGATCAGAGGATGAACATCTCGGAACAACAAACGCATACGTCTTCTGAGTTACTTCTGTTTCTGCACATGATGCATTCAGGCACAGTGCTGAGTGTTGGTCATTAGTGCTTTGGTGCTGCAGACAAGCACTTTCTCACACATAATTAAACACATATAGCCAACAGTTGTTGAGTTATTTCAAACTGGACTAAAGCAGAAGACACAGTATTTAACATTAACTCAGTTTGATGAGGACAAACCTGTAATTATTTTTTGTTTTTAATCAGAGAACAGGCTGAACACACCAGTCTGTCCTCTGCAGATAATCATCATTAGGACTTCTTTAACTGGTTGAAACAACAAGAACACACCAACCTGTCAAACGTGTGCAGCTGGTCGGCATCCACGTGATCGCTGATGTTCACGGTCAAGTCTGACACCTGCTGCGTGCTCGAGTTCTGACAGAAACAAACACACAGTACCTGTTATACTACAGCTTCAACACACAAACAGGCAGATTTTTAACGTGTGAAGTCTGATATTAAAGCAGCTGATGTTTCCCTTGATCATTACTTGTAAATCTTGTTTCTGCTGACCCCCAGTGGTCGCTGTGAGCTCTCACCTGACTGCAGAGGTGCACAAGTGTACTCTGTGATTCCAGGTGTGGCAGAGCAAACTTCATACATAAATAAAGACGATGCCGTCGTGTTTATTTGTGTCCCTAAAGGTGTTTCAAGAGATTATAGACAATTACTCTTAATTTACTGACAGGTCTGACTACGATAGCTTAATTAACCAGAGCACTGCATCATGACAAACACAGACAAGAATTCATTCATTCAAAATGTTCTTGAAAAGATTTAAGACTGATTTGGTGGAACTTCTGGAGACTTTTCTACTTGTTCTTTCAGCAGATCAATAGTGCGACGTTTTGGACTGATTGAGACGACTTTAAGTACAGTTTTGTTGTATTTTGAGAACAACATGGTTGATTGATTTTGTTATTCTGGTGGTTGTTTTATTCATGAAGAGAAACAAGCTGCTCATTAACCGAAAACAAAGGTCTGTATCACACAAACACAGCTCTCAGCTTTATTAGGATCTTATAAGACACAAATACACATATAAACCCCAAACCCACCTATGGGTTCCACAGGCATTTTGTCTTAAATAAATAAATACATAAATCACCAACTTTACACCATATGTCAAAGCCAGACACTGAAAAAATGAAAAATGTGCCATATTTCATCTTTCCAAAGGTCCTTAAACTACTCATCCGTGATATCCCATCAGAAAACACAACCAAATCTAAGCTTCAAGTCTTTACATTTCAACAAAATCCTTTTATTCTACTTGCCTCAATGAAAAAATGTGCCAGCAACAAATCAATTGTACAAATCAGCCATTAGTGACTCAGCTGCAACAAACAGTCANACCAGCCTTCACCTGAGTCAGCTGGGATAGACTCCAGCCCCCCATGACCCTAGTGAGGATTAAGCGGTGTACAGATAATGGATGGATAATTTATAGCATTATAACTTTGTCATGCTTCAAAAAATAAATGTTTCTGAAGGTCCCAGCTCCTCCTCTGCTACACAACACTTCATCAGAAATCATATCTAAATCTAAGCCATGATATTTCAATTTCATCACTTTTTTCTAATGTCCCATTTTAAACTTTGCCAAAAATAAACCAGAATCTACAAAATTCTGCACTCAATGGACCGACCATGAAGCCGTCAGTGACTCTGCTGCAACCAAATTAAAACAAATATTCAGGGACTATTTGGCTGAACTGCAGGCTGTTGGAGAGGCTGGGCGAGATGCTGTAAATGCTGATTTCAGTTGTTTTTTTGTTGTTTGGTTTGTGGGGTTTTTTTTTTTAAATATATATATATTTTAAAAAGAGTAATATTCGAAGAAATTTGTTTTAGTTTTTTTTTTCAGAATTCACAGCACTATAACCGTGTCACAGAGACATTTTTGAGGTCTCTCTTCTTCTGGACATGTTTGTTGTGTTTATTTAGAGGTGCAGGACTTCACATTTCAGTGAAAAATGAGCCCAAAGTGAGCAGAAATGTGACGCGAGCAGAAAAATAAATAAATAAATCAAAAATGCCCAGAAAGCTGCTTGGAGTTCAGAGTGAATCTGACCTTAAACCAAGTCATCATTCTAATATTCAATGATTCAGGATGACAGCGTGGACACATTTATGCCCTGACAACACGAATATTGCACACACACACACACACACACACACACATATATACACACACACAACATAAATATTAAATGGAAGATACTGCAGCGGTACCACACACCACCACCGTCACAGTTCTGTTTCCATCACTGCTGACGACATTACACTGACTTACATTCATTTCCTGGACACTTAAACTAAATCTTTATCCTAAAATGTAATGAGTTTGTTGTGGGAACTGCTGTGGGAACAGATTTATGTCCCCAAAACATGTGTCGTTAAACACACACACACACACACACACACACACACACACACACACACACACACACACACTCTCTGAAGCAGCCTGAGCTCTGCCCTCATTTACTAACAGCTGCTCTGTCTAGACTTTCTGCAAGCTACAAACT
>NW_007579782.1:63730-81867 GCF_000690725.1 Stegastes partitus
CCAAGTAAATGATAAATTACACATTTTTTTTCCAAAAACGTCTGTATTGAATGAATCCAGCTGCTGCAGCTTAAACAAGCTGTCAGAACATTTTAGTCGACTATCTGGTAATGTATAACGTTAACATGTGATCCTCCATCTTGGTCTGGACATTCATTTTAAGTGACACATTTAATAAAACAGATGGAATAAAAGCAGCACACTTGCGTCCACACACAACAACGATGCTAAGTGTAGTTACAAACAAGAAGAGGTCCAGGTTTACTATTTATTATTTCTGTCTAGGCTTCTGCTCTGGGAACATCTAAAGTCAGGCAGTGCAGGACTCCAACGAAGTGTCACTGCCAGCTGAAGGAAGCCAAGAAGTCCAGTAAACACAGCTCTTTGGTTATGTGACAGCTCAAACTTCAGGAGATGTGTACTGATGATGTTTCAGATCCTTGCAAATGGTTTTATGTGGGTTGGACTTTACGCAGGTAATGTGTCGACAAAGAATTTATGGATGTGTGTTTGCTATCTACGACAGAGATAATTTGATAATAATGATGGTTTTCATGACTTATTGGTCAAGCGACTGAGCTGAAACAGAAGCTGGTGGAGTTCAGAGGTGACAGATCTGAGCTGAGCCTACCATCAGGTTGAAGATCAAGGTGGAGTCGACAGTGATGGCTTTGAGCAGCATCTGGTTGTCGGTGTCCTTGGCTTTGTACCGTAGGCTGTACAGCTCCTTGTTGCTGCTCCAGTCAGCAGGAAGGAGCTCCGACTTCTTATCACTGCTGCGAGGCTGCAGGACGGAAGAGGAAGGACGAAGCCAGAATTAATTCTGAGTAATAATACAAAATGTAATCAGCACATAAATCATGATGTGTTGTTGCAAAGTCCCCTTAAATTTGAGATTAAAGAAGCAAAGCTTCACATTTACCAGCTGCAGCATTAAAGTGAATAACACAATAATGCATCAATAATTACAGTCCAATAATAAAACAAACTACACATTACTCCAGCATAGTGAGTACTTTTACTTTTGGTACTTTGAGCACATTTTGATTTACATTACTTTTGCACTTTTACTTATGTACACTTCAAATACAGGATTTCAACTTGAGAAAAAAGTGTTTCCAAACTGAGTCCCTTTCAGTTCAGTCACACTGTGAGCAGCTCTGCAGTGCTCCAGTGTGACTGGATTAGCCTGCTAAAGATGACATGACAGTTTTTAGAGCTCGTCAGACCTCCATTTTAAAACAGCTTCTGCTTGATTCCGCAGTAAACACGACAGCTCTAATGAGCAAAGCTAAAACATGTCTGGCAGACGGTCACAGTTTGATGGATAATGTCAGACACACACAGGAGGGGATGCTCCTGCAGGACGCTAATGCTAAGCTAAACGCAGCAAGCAGCAACTTACCCAGTGCAGATGTCCGTTGGAAAAAACGGCAGTTTAAGGTCTCATTAAGCAGCACGGACCAAAACATCTTAAATAACAGAGACAAATGGTTGGTCTGACCAACTAAGAGGCGCTCTTTGATTCGGTTTAGAATTTATTGAAAAAGCTGGACGTATTTAGTTAAAAATCAGAATCAGCTTCTGTTTGACTATCTTCATACGAATTCGAGCACATTCCGTTAGTTTGGATTCACAGATGGTAAACATAGAAACTCCCTAAAATAATGACCTGAATACTGCGATTCTGACTCATGACTAAGTTGTTGTTGAACTGCTGGGTTGCTGATTGTATTAGACATGACCTGCATCAGTTACAGCGCTAACACAACGCTAGCTAGTTCATCTCACCTCGTCTCCAGTTCCGACACACCTGTATCCGCTCTTTATCATCTCCCAGTGGACGAAACACACCACGGCGTCCTGCGGACAGCTGATGCTGTCTTTGACGCAGGTGTACAACACCTCTAAACCTGCCATGTTTCTTCAATCCACCGACATCAACTCAGTTTCAAGCCAAGAAATGAAAACGAAAGTCCTGACAGAAGCTCTACGGCGTCAAGTTGCCGCCAACAGCAGCCACTTCCTGTCTACAAATTTCAGCATAAAAGCACCGCAGTACAGCTACGATTCAGGTTGAATTCTAAGCACACGATTACAACATTTCTGCGATTAAAACACGCTTAAACTTAGGATGCACATTTCTTTTTAAGAACATTATACAGATAAAAGTCAGTTTTAGGCAGCTCTGTACAATTACTAATCCAACTCTAACACTAACATGAATTAAATAATAATGGAGCAACAACAGAAATAATAATAATGTTTGATATGACTTGGATACTTCTAAATATCTGGTACATTATTCGAGCATGTTTCATGAAAAAAAAAAAATTCTCCTAAATTTCTCTCAAGAATTTTCAGTGTACTATCAATGTATCTACAACTGAACTACCACAACCCTCATTGTAAGATAGCACAGTGCAAATCTAAGACACAAATAAAGCAATCCTTTTATTATTAATAAATTAATGTAATACTTTTATTTAAAAGAACTAAGATAGAAAAAATAACAAAAAACTATTGAATGAACAGTATACATTTGAAGCATATTATCAGCAAACAATATAGATAAATATTCAAGTCCATACTGATCTGAAAATTGAAAGAATTATTATTGTTGTTGTTGTTGTTGTTGTTGTTGTTGTTGTTGTTCGTACCACCACTAATGATAAAAAATTTTATTTTTTGTTATTATTGGTATTCTAGTGATGATGTAAATCATGCAAGTCATGACGCTACTTCAAGCCTTGATCCTTAAATCAGGATTTTTGATGTACAAAAGTAGCTACGGAAGTATTAAACTCTACAGTTAAATCCGAATTTTTTATTTTATTTTATAATGTTTTTAGGCAGGTGATGCCATTGACATGATTTAAGTTTTTATAAAGATCGGTCTGATTTCAACTATATTTTATAAAGTCTGGCTGTTTGATCTAAAAACACGGGACCGTTTGTTCCCGATAGGTGCCAACAGCTTCAGACTAAATCAGTTTTTCACCACTCTTTAATTTTGTTTTAATAAAAAGACAACCTCTTGAGAGGAAAACCAATAGTTTATTATCTCTAGCTTTACACATCGGTTTTGTCGGTTTTGTTTTGATCCAACACAGTAAGAGTCTCCGGGTGAAAACATGTACAGAATTGCAGAATTGCATGTTCCGTTTAGCAAGACAACTGTCCGAGAATGTTTCAAATTTTAAAACAATTTTCTATTTATAGAAGCCAAAAAGACGTATGATGCTGTTTGTACTATTCCAAATATTTATATTAGTTCATGAAATAGAAAGAAAAAATATGTAAAGCTATTGTTCGTTGTAATAGCTTCAAATGATTGCATGTAAATTATATATATGTTGATGTGTATATAATTTAATGTAGTTTTTATTTTTATTCATTGTTTCTTTTATTTATTTTTGTGTCGTACGCTTCAGATTGGGGTTCCGGGTTTTCTCACTACCGACAGACTTCATTTCCCGTCGTGCCCCTCGCAGGGCGGACAGCGCTTCCTTGTCAAGATGGCGGCTCCCTTGACTCTGCTGTTGATTGTAGCCGTCACAATTCGTGCGGCTCTGTTCAGATCCAGCTTGGCGGAGCTGATTGCAGAGAGGGTGGAGGTGGTGTCTCCGATAACCGCCTGGAAGAGAGGTAAGTGGGGCTTTTTGCGGCGGCTCAGAGCCCGGTTTTGTCGCTGAAACGCCGCTCCGGTTCCCTCCGGCTGCCTCATCTCGGCGCTGTTATCCGGTAGCTGAAGGGAGTCGATAACGTCAAAAACCGGTTTAGCTGCAAAAATCTAAACGCTTTAGAAACCCCACGGACGTTTTATTGTAAAGTCCTTTAACCGCATGTAGTGATTTCTGTAGGTGAAGGTTTAAATTAGAGTTGACTCGTGCTTCTTTGTTGTTCCTGTGTTTGGATTCTCTGGAATCAACAAGAGACAAACACACAGTCAGCAGCAGCAGAGTCCCACTGTGCAATATCTTCTAAATGTCCAGTGTTTCCAGATCCAATCACCTCTCAGTAATTGTATTATTTCTAAGTTGACAAATAGAGTGTAAATACTCTATTCTATATATATGGAGGAGTGAGAGTGTCAAATTACAAAAATAAGTCAATAAAAGAATGAAAAAAAATCAATGTGGAAATAAAAAGAAGAATAAATACTTTAAAAAAAAATAATGATGTGGAGATTCAAGTACCTGGGACTGCTCATCTCTGAGGATCTGTCATGGTCCAGACACATAGACAGCCAGGTGAAGAAGGTGAAGCAGTGCCTGTATCACCTCAGACCTGAAAAAAAAAAAGAGAGTCAAAGCAATGGACAGTGATACAGGAAGATCTGTGACCAACTGGAATCATCAAAGACAGTTGCAGGAGTGACCAGGAGATATAGAAAGAGCCATAGTACCACTCAGCGGATATGCACTGATCGTCCTTCGAAAGTGACAGCTGAGGAAATTCAGAGTCTCTGAAGCTCCTGAGGATGTTTAACCGTGGAGCGGTGAAGAGCTCTGACTGGGAACAGCACTGCCTGCGACCGGAGAGCCCTGTAGAGGGAACTGAGGTCAGCAGCACATACCATTGCTTGTGCTTTGGCACAAAATTGCAACATTGCACTAAATACCATTAATTAATTAATGCTGAATACCATTGTAAGAAGCTTGATGAATACTGGGAGAACGTTCTTTGGCTCAGTTGGAGTTCAACATGTTTGGCATGAACCTAGCCCAGCTAACTACAGGGAGTGTATCGTCCTGACAGTGAAGCATGGAGGTGGAAGTATGATGATATGGGGCCGCATGAGAGCAAGAGGTGTTGAGGAGACGACATTTACGAATGACAGCGGGTGTTTGGTTCCTTCCCACCGTTGCTGACCGCTTGCTCAGAGGGAGTTCAAAGGCAACTTTGGATTGTTGGGTTCTCTGTTTAAATTTGTAAGGTCTATACCTTACTATGTTAAGCGCTGTGAGATGACACATGTTGTAAACTGCGCCATACAAATAAAATAGAATTGAATTGAATTATATTGAATGCCTGTAAATATACCAAAATACTGGCAGACAAGATGAATCCCAGTCTGCAGAAACTCAACAGAAGAGGATTTATGGAGGCGCTATGACCGGGACAGGTATGTTGCCTGACCTGAATCCAATAGGTCACCTTTCAAGGTGTTTTAAAAAGAAAGGCAGAAGCACAACACGTCCAGCAACGAGGAACTGGAGAGAAAAAAGTCTAGTTAGTCTGAAGCGGTAGTCACTGTCAGGTGAAACTATTTTGAATCATTTGACCTTCAGGTGATATTGCACAGGGATGTGCTCACTACCGTTCTGTGTGTCGGTGGGCCCACTTTTCCCTTTTTATACATCCACTGTCACGTCTGCACGTCTGAAGCTGCCACTATTAACAGACGACACCATCCCAACGCTGGACAAGTAAATTGTCTTTCTCTGTTTGCAGTGGTTGAAGGTTTGGCTCTGCTTGACTTGGGAGTTTCACCGTACTCTGGAGATGTTTTCCATGAGGTGAGCGCTCCACACACACACACACACACACACACACACACACACACACACGCTGGGAGATCATCTGAAATCTGCTATACTTTCATGTAAACCTGGAATTAATGTAAAGAAAACATCAGAAACATTTAATGACTTGTAAACTGGAGAAGAAACATTTCAGATTTGCAGCAGTCAGACTGAAGCAGATGAGCAGCATTGTTTGTCCTGTTACCTTGACTTGTGTTCTTTCAAGCAGCATTCAAAGGACGTTCAGGTGGATTTGATGAACTAATCTGAGGCTTGTTGAACAATTCAACCTGCTGCATGTGTTTACTCATTGTAAATATGACTGTGCCCCCAGTTACCTGCAGAACAGTTCCCATTAACACTCCCACTGTAATAGTGTGAAATACGGCACCAGTTGAAAATGCCAGTAATCAGATTGTTATCCTGAGCAAACAGGGGCTCTCTAAGCCTCAAATCACGGCTGGACTGAACACTCCAAACTTTGGATTCAGACTTCCAGAGTTTCATTCATAACACATCTAAGGAACCGATGATGTCATCTTGCAGGGAGGGACTTGGCAAGTCATCGTTCTTCCTCAGAACCAGTTTCTGGTTCTGACATGTATGACTGAGTTGCTCTAATGTTACGCCTTGCCAGTGTGTTGTGTAGAGTAGCTTTACAGTGTTTGAGCAGAGCTGTAGGTGAGCTGGTGTGCTCGAGCTTCACTGAGGGGTGTTTGGTCTGCTCACTCTAGAGGAGCCTTAGCGTTACATGTAAGCATTTAAAGGCAGGAAGGGATCATTTTCATGATGCAAACTTCTTTGTAATGTTGATACACATTTAGCCAGTGACCAGGGAGGGTCAGTGAAGTCTTGCGAGTCTTGACTTTCATTAGATATTTTCCCCACATTGTACCCTACCCTACTGTAAATGTGTGATTCTGCTCTGATTGCAAACGTTTTTTTTATTGTTCTCTTCAGACTCCGCTCATCATTTACCTCTTCCACTTTTTGGTGGACTATGCAGAGATCACATTTATGGTGAGTACAGTCAAAAAACATTTTTCGAAATACCAATAAACAGAATATGTTCAGTACGATCCACAGTGAATACAAGCTACATTGATGCTGCTATGTTTTGAAAAGAAAATATACAGATTTTTTCTTTTTTTTTTTATAAATTGTTCCTGTGTCCTCAGTTGGCGGATGTGATCACTGCTGTGGCTCTCTACATGGCAGTGAAGGAATACAACAAACAAGTGGTAAGTAAAGCAGCAAAATGTCCAAAGAAAATCATTTGAAGTAGATATTTTATGATAAGAGTTGTAATGATTATTCAATTAGTTGTCCAATCTCACATTAACCCCCCAATGTTTTGGTAGTCAAATGATCAGTTTGAGTGATTTCTAGAAGAAAAAAAGTGTAAATCCTGATCTCAGCTCCTGAAATTTCTAGATTCAAGATTCAAGATAAGCTTTATTTGTCACATGCACATTTATACACGGCACAATGTGCAGTGAAATGTGTTTTGTACCAGCATCCAGTTTCAATAAAAAGAAAAATAGAGAAAAATTAATTTAAAAAAATAAAAATAATGAAGTAAAAATAAGTGTTCAAGAAATATATATACTTTATGTATGTATACATATACATACACATAAATAAATCAAATAAATAAATCAAATGGAACACTGTTATGGTGTGAAATTGAATGTTTTGTTCCCTTCTGTGACCCTAAACTAAATGTCTCTGGTTTGTGGGAGAAAAAAACAAGACGTTTAAGATTTGGGCTTTGAGATACACTAATTGACATTTTTCACCATTTTCTGGAAACAAATCATTTAATGGAGAAAATAATAATGAACATGTTTTAACAATGGAAATAACTGGCAGCTGTGGCCAGATGTGATATTAAGTAGAGATTTGTTGTTTTACTAAAATCAGGTTGTGATGAAATACGAATTGTTGTGTAACGACCTTCACTCCTTTCTTCACACATGTGACCAGACATGACAGATATTGATTTCAAAATTACTTTGTGTGAAACATCTTTTATTAGTAGTAATTGGGAGTAAATACGACTCTGACATGTACTGACCTGTCATTGATGCTGTTTCAGTTCAGAAAGCAGAAGTTTGCCTTGGAGGCGGACCGCTATCCTCTGGACTGTCTGGAGCTCATCAGAAGCCCCAAAGAAATGTACTACGTCCCCCTGAAAGTAGCCATGTTGTAAGTACAGTCAGCCTCCGACACTGTACATGCAGAGTTGGTTTGCATTGAAGCTATTTAAATCTGGAATCTGCTGCACAGAACACCTCCAGTTTTCTCCATAAGTCTTCTCCTGGATGAGGGATTTATTTAAGGTTGTTGCACCAAAACACTTATAAGCTTATCATCAATACGGAAAACTGTTCAGACATTTACTGCATTTAAAGGGAGTTTTCAGCAGTAATACAGTTTACATGCAGATAGTTTGATAACTTGCACACTTTTGACTCCAGAGGGCTGCACTACGAAGTAAGACTGAAGTGTTAGCAGGTGTGTTGAGTTCAAAGTCAAGAGTTTTCATTGTCATGAAGGTGGAACTGATGCTAACCTGCTCCAGAGGAGGTTCTGTTCAGAGTTTGGGCTTTAAATTGTCTGTAAGCAGCATTTCCCTTTCACCAGTTCTTTTACTGTCGATGCTCTGTGCACGCTTTAAAGCGGAGAGAATATGTCATATATCTGCAACCCTGTCAAGCTGTACATCAGTAATCCTACTGAACAAAGCAGTTACAACAGGCACACTGTATGCATTGCGTTGCCATGGGGACCTACATGTATGTAGTAGGTGGTGCACAAAATGCGTAAATATGTTTTGGTCCTGATTTGCAGCCAATATCATGTTTAAATTTATTAGGTTTAACGTTTAGGAGCTCTATTGTGCAGCTTTCATGTTCGAGAAAAGCAGCTGCATTGAGAGTGCACTGAGTAGTCAAATATTAAATATATAATAATATATTTTATAAGTTTTCTCCAGCATGCCTCTCTGTCATAATTTGCAGTAACAGTGCTTTTTGCCGGAACACATTTGTATGCTTGCTCTTCATTATAACAACTGGCAACTGAAGTAGGCAGCACACACTCAGTCCATTTTTGCGTAAAAGAAAAGTCAAACGATTCATCAAACATCCCCGTTTATGTGAGTGTGTCCAGAACCTGGTGAAGAAAACCTGAGTGAACAAAGACAGTTGTGCTGCCCATTATCTCTGATCGAGGTTAGCCAGCTAACACAAAGAAAGCCTGGATATGTTGAACTTGCTTCGTAGCTCTCTGTTGTTATTGTCTCACAAAGTTGGTAGAAAGTTTAAACAAATGATAGAAGAAAAGAAAAACTGGTCAGAGAAGGGAAAGAATAAACTTATGGAGGAATGCTATAATCTGAAAATAAAGGGAGAAAGAAAAGAGCAATTGTGGACGGTGTTTGCAACAAGAATTCATTGTTTGTTGTTTTATCGCCATACAGTTGGCCGTGTTCAGATGGAGTCAGAGGTTCTCTTTCCTTGTTTTGGTTCTTTTGTGCAGCAGTCGAGCTAACTTTAAGGGATTTCTTAAACTTCATACCAAGATAAAGAGAAGACCTTAAATATTTTTTAGGGTAATATTAAGGAGAAGACTTAAGGGTATTTTATGCAACTGATTTATTAAAAAAAAAACAAAAAAAAAACCTTAACTCAGACTTTTGATTTTGAGCAGCTGCCTCTCGAGTTGCAGCCTAATAATCTGCTGTCGCCTTCTCTCTCAGTTACCTGTTGAACCCGTTCACCATCTTGTCCTGTGTCGCCAAGTCAACCTGCGGCCTGAACAACACTGTCATCGGCCTGTTCGTCTTCTCTACGATAAAGGGTAAACCTCAGATCCTTGTCTCCCCTTTCTGTCTGACCAGGATCTGACTGTGTTGTGTTCTCTGACCTATTTAGAAATTCACTGCAGGGTTTACTGCAGGACTGGATTCTAGTAATTAGCTACAAAACCGGCCGACTCTTCTGCTCTCGATTGATTTTGTTTGAGTAAAGCTTTGCTTGTGTTTCAGGAAACGTCCTGCTGAGTGCCATATTTCTGTGCCTGGCCACCTATCAGTCCATCTATCCCCTGACTCTGTGCGCTCCAGCGATGCTGTATCTGATGCAGGTATGCGGCACTCGAATGGACACATGCATTAAAAGGGCATGTCGTGGTCTGTTTCACCGTCTTGAGTAGGGATGTAATGATTAAACATTAAACGATTTATTACCTTTAAAAATGTATCTGATTAAAAATATATTAACCTTTAAGGCAGAAAATGGAGTACTCATGTATTGTAGATTAGCTGCAGTAGCTGGATGTTCCAGCAGAGGAAGCCTTTTACATTTTAATGAGATGAAAACTACAGCGTGTTTTCTGTGTTTAACGGTGGAGCGACTCGAGGAGGCCATCACTTAGACTATGGGGAGTTATGTGTTGGCACCATAGACTGTATAAAAGATGGACGTAGCTACCATGACGTCACCCGTTGGTTGCTGCACTAAGAAAATGAAGCCAGGGTTTTGCTACTTCCTGGTTGACATCTTGGATTTTTGGAGCCAGTGACGCAAAAATCGTCGGAGGGGGGCGGAGCCATAGGAGCAGCGATTGGTCAGACGGATTGAGAGGCGGGCCCTCTCTGCCCCGCCCACATTTACCGCCTTCTGCTCGCTTCGTCTGAATCGTCGCTGCCGACTGTCAATCAAGCCAGCCACGCCAATTGCCCCGCAAAACGTTGACGATTTTTTTAAAATTCTGTATTGATTTATTTTCAGATTGGCCACCTGATCTCTAAATTCGACTATGAAAACCAATAAGAACAAAATCCTGAGCTGTAGGAATGCAGTATTTCGTGATCTGTGATCACTTCTTTTCCAATTCAAGTCTATGGGAGCCAGGGCTTTTTGGAGCCAGCAGCTGGTGGACATAGTGTTTTGACATTTCCGGGTTGGCTTCATTTTTCAGGGCCGGTTGCTACGTCCATCTTTTATACAGTCTATGGTTGGCAAGCAAAGGGCATTGTGAGGGTTTTGATAGCAACGGGCACCATGACAGAGGCTGTTGTGGTGAATAATGTTCACGAGAAGAGATAGTCTCTTATATTTGACGATAAGCTAAAGTCTGCTAGGACTGTGTTCCTACAGCTGAATGGCATCCAGCTGTCAGCATATAGAATGATCTCCACTGTACTCCATATGTGTTCCATAGACTTAACAATTAATCAGTTATTGACTGATAACACCGTCGACTATTGGTTTGGAAAATAGCTCATAATTTGCATCCCTGGTCTTCATTTATTGCTGTCCTTTCATTTTTCTGCTTTTTTTCCACCTACTTCTCACTGCCCTTTTTGTAACCTTCACTCACATTTTTAGTCACTCTCGCCTAGTTTTTCAGGATAAAGTCCTGCCCCTCGACTGAAACAGCACAACCACAGCTACAAGTAGAGAGAACTCAAAAATGTCTTCGTATTACACAGTTATAACGCCATAAACCATAAAAAAATAAAGTTAAATTCTTTGATTAATTTCACAAAAATTGTGTACAAGATTTTTTTCAAGTACTGTTTTTAAGTACTAAGAAAAACATGGTGACTGTACTTAATATGGATAATTTACTACTCATATTTTTATTCTGTTTTCATGTTTGGCTCCTGTCTGAGTAAACACAGCCTGCTGAATCACTAATGACATCTCCGTTGCGTGGAGGGAACGTGCAGAGAATGTTTTTGTCCAGTTAGTGTAAATGGTTTATTTGTGGAGACATGTAACATAAACACATTTTCCAATGGAACAGCATGAACCAGATGACGAACTTCAGAAATGTCAGAAAGTTGAAAATCTGACGAGTCTTTCTGTTCTCAGAGTTTCTGGCTCTGATAGACGGTGTCATTTGAGAATTTTTTTTATGCATTTCAAACCCAATTGCAGGTGTTGGGATCCAGAGGGAAACTATTTGAGTCTACGTTCTTCTTCTTATGCCTTTTATTTAATTCTTAATCTTTCCATGATTCTGTTCCTCCTCCTCCAGCGTCAGTACATCCCGGTGAATATTCGGCGAGCCAGCTTCTGGTGGTTCATCGTGCAGTATCTCTTCATGTACCTCGGCAGCCTGTTTGTCCTCATCTGTCTCTCGTTTTTCCTTCTCGGCTCCTGGGACTACATGCCGTCCGTCTACGGCTTCATGTGAGTGGAGAAAAGACGGCCAAGGCCCTGCTGAGTCTAAGTAGCACTGTGGAGCAGCTTCAGTTAGTTTGTCTCATAAATGAATGTTTCTCCCAGTCAGAGCTGTCATTTTCTGAAAATGTCAAGTCTGCAGTCTCTTTGAAAGGCTTGTTAGAAGCTAAGATGGTGCTCAGTGGTTGCAGCTTCATGGAAGCAGGATTTTAAAACTCTGGAAATTGATCATAGCAGCCTAACGTCTCTGTCAAAAAATATAACATTATTAGTTACAGAATGAATGCTGTGAATCTTTTATTATTACTCTTAAAAGTCTGCCAGAGAACGTCCTGTTCACAGGTCTCAAATAATCAATGTGTTTATGCATAAAACCTGGAATGTGATCCAGTCTAGATCTCAGTCTGCTTTCTCTCCCTTCAGTCTCTCCGTTCCAGACTTAACCCCGAACATCGGCCTCTTCTGGTACTTCTTCGCCGAGATGTTTGAACATTTCCGCCTCTTCTTCCTCTGCGTCTTCCAGATCAATGTTTTCTTCTACACCATCCCCCTGTCCATCAAACTCAAGTAAGCCCCCCACCTCACTCTCACCCCGTCTGTCCTCCCGAGTTAATCTGTCTTCTGTTTATTCTGCAACCCTAAATCTTAGTCAGCCGCGTCATGCTGCTCTGTTTGTTTGTGTCTGTGCTGCAGGGAGCATCCTGTGTTCCTGATCTTCATGCAGTTAGCTGTGATCTCCATCTTTAAGTCTTACCCCACAGTGGGAGACATCGCGCTCTACATGGCCTTCCTCCCTGTCTGGAGTCACCTACACAGATGTGAGTATAAAAAACAACAAATACATCAGAGGGCTGTACACGGAGGTCAGATTAGTGGGTTATCGAGGTATCTGGAGCTTAAAGTCAGAGTTTTAGTGTCTCGAAGGTGGCTCTCTTTTAACCTGCTGGATCGCCATGGTAACTGATGCTGTGGAGCTAGCCTGGTGTGGAGCAGGTTATGTTCAGAGTTTCGGATTTAAATCAGCTGGAAGAAGCTTCTGCCTTTAACCAGATTGTTTCGTGACCATTCTTTATGAGCAATACAGATTCTCAGCTGAGGGAATGTGTTTTATCTGTAAACATGCTGATTTGTACGTTACTAATATCACTGAATGAAGCCGTGCAGTTACAATATCACACACTGTAAATATCAGGTTGCCATGGGAACCTGACATGATCAGTTGGTGATGCAGAGATCACATAAATGTGTTTTTATTTTTGATCCTGATTCGCTGTCAAGTCCGTTTAAACTGCTGGTACTGCAGCTGATAGAACACACATTAGAACATGGATTATTCTACTGGTGTTTATTACAGAGAATATTCAATCAAGAACATTATTTTCTCTTTGATTTGGCCAAAAATTCAAGTGATATCCTGCATTATGGGACAGTGTCTGACCTAAGTGCACTTCAGTACAATATTTTTGAGTATATGATGTTTAAAGTTGAACAGTTTTTATGTGCAGCTCTCTCTCAGTTAGAAATAAGAAGCTGCATTGATCAGTAAAATACATATACATACAGTTATATATTCCTCATTGTTCTCCATTAAAACAACCTGCTGACTGAAGCACACGATTGCTTCATTCATCAAACGTCTCCTTCTATGGTGGTCAACTGACATCATCGTTCCTGCCGGGACGGAGAGCAGTTCTGTCCACTTCTTCCTGTGCCAGTGTGAAGTTAACCTCTTCTCCTTGTCCTGCTTTAAAAATTAACGAAGGATCTTATTTTAAATGGCTTTTTGAGGTGTTTTTTGTTTGTTTGTTCTTACTGAAATTATCTACCGACTGTGGGTCATAACACAAAACAAGCTGAAATACTGACTGTAGCTGCTGTTAGAAAAGATTAATTATCATGTGACTTTTGTTTTTACTCTACAAACATTCAAACCGAACTGAACTGTGACATCTGTATTTGAATCGGAGCTTCAGTGCTTGTTTTGGTTTTTCTTCTCGTCCAGTCTTGAGGAACATTTTCCTGGTGTCCTGCGTCCTGCTGGCCTGCTCCGCTCTGTTCCCCGTCCTCTGGCACCTCTGGATCTACGCCGGCAGCGCCAACTCCAACTTCTACTACGCCATAACTCTGCTGTTCAACGTGGCGCAGGTACCGAAGTCAGAGACAGTTTATTAATTGAGATAATAAAATGTGATGATGGCTGGGTTCCATTTAGCTGCTTCAGTTTTAGGACGGTGTTGTTTTTCTCTCACCAAGTATTTATTAGTGTCCTGGTATTTGTTTCCTCTCAGATCCTGCTCGTGTCGGATTATTTCTACGCCTTCTTGAGGAGGGAACACCACCTCACCTACGGACTGTATCTGAAGAGGAAGGACGGCTCCGAGGCGACGCTCGTTCTGAAGTAAAACGCCCCCATCCAGCCCCTGCAGGGAGGAGGAAACTGCTCGAGGGGACCTTTATCCTCAGAGGGAACAAACGCAAAGTGAGGAGGATGAAACACTCTCGGATCCTCGGACCGATCAAAAGCACACATGCAGACAGTGTGCACGGTACAACGTCATATGCAAACAACAGAACTGCAACAAACTACATGACTGACACATGTGGGATGTAGACACGTGGCTCCGTCCCATCTGGAGTGCTCTTATTTTGAAGCCTCACTCCACCTGGAACCTACCTGTGAGAGTGGCTTTGATTTTGAAGATTTCTTCCTCCTATCAGCCACCCTGGATTGATTTTATTTTGTTTATCCTGCAGTTCCTGCTTTTGTTATGAAGAACCAACTCCAGCGCAGAAGAAAACTGGGGTGGGCTTTTATTTTGAAGCCTTGCGTAAACACCAAAAACAGTTCCGAAAATGTGGGAGTCTGCTGCTGATTTGGTATTTCCTGATACCCCCGCTTGTCCACACATCCCATTTTGTGTTGTTTTATGTTTACCTGCTAACATTTGTGTTAACACTGGTCTGATTCGTGGTGGGAAAAGCAAGAAGAAGACCTGGACGTTTTCTCTTTCTCACTGCTTTCTATTTTCTTTCTAATTTGCAAGTCCCACATTATCAGTGTTGCATCTCACATTAAGTAGAAACCAGTCAGACCTCATACCTGGTACAAATGTAACACTACCAGAGATTGTGATCTTTTCAGCTGCCTAGAAACTGAAGTCACCAAAACATGAGATACTCATCTTAATAACTAACAAATCTTACTGCTTAACAGAGAGGAGAGCAAAGATAACGGTGAATGTGTTTTAACAACTGTAGTGCTCAAGTTCAGTATCTGTGGAGAGCAGAAGCAGATAAATATTACCATTATTATTATTAACGGCCAAATTAAAGTTGCCCTGCAGGGATGAAGTCCCATTTAGTCCCATAAAATCCACCAAAAATTATTAGTAATGATGAAAGTTTTATAGTTTCCTCTATTTATTGCATGTAATCAATGAATTCTTGGTTAAATCTACATCATTTTTACATTTATAATGAATCATTCTCATTGCACGCGCC
The DNA here is from genome assembly GCF_000690725.1 of Stegastes partitus. Lineage (NCBI taxonomy): Eukaryota > Metazoa > Chordata > Actinopteri > Pomacentridae > Stegastes > Stegastes partitus. Next base: position 78,957 of record NW_007579782.1, read on the forward strand.
TTGAGGGGGTATTTTATGACATGAGGCGAAGCAACAACTGAAAGACTCGGACTAGTTTCGAATTTTTAGGTAATATTCGCCCTCTTGGTGAGAATGAAACTCTGATGTCTGTGTGGTAAATATAACGCTACAGCCAGGAGATTAGCTTAGCATACAGGCTGGAAACGCAGCCAAGAAACAGTCACGCGCAAAACCATTAATACACAAACGCATCTGTGTGGATTAAACCAATTAGTTCCAATGTGTTTATGCTGATTTTTAGAGGAGCTGGTAGGTAGATTGAAGTCTGTTTGCCCCTGTTTCCTGACTTTATGCTAAGCTAAGCTAACCATCTCCTTAACAGTCACCGCATAGATAACTTTCCAACACAAAGAAAGTTTGTGTTTCTCAACTTCAAAGCTTATTAGACTCTCAGCGTGTCCAAAATCCACTCTGCACACTAATTCTGAAATGTTTACTCCATGCTAACATCATAATGTGCTGTTTTAGCTGTAAGCGTATAAAAATGAACACGTTTTTAAATTTTATACTAACTAATTCAACACGTGCAGACCTTTTCCACGTGGAAAAGGTTTGAAAGCAGTGGTGTAATTAACAAAAGTTCCATGAAGTGTCCCGGTCAGCCATAACTGTGAACCAGCGTAAACAGAAGCAGGACGCCGGTGCTCTCCCTGCCGAGACGAATCAAGTCATCTGCCCTACATAAACGGTTGCAGCAACACAGCTACATTATCATTCATTTGGAGTCGTGATCGTGCCGACCCAGTTTTTCCTCCAACGTTTGCTCCCTTTTAGCTCCATTTTTGGTCTCCACCAGTTGCTAAATCCTCCACTCTGTGCACTGGTTGGTGAAACGAGCTGCTGAAAGAGACACAGAGGGTGAAATAGAACAGTGACGTTGTAGCTGAACATCTGAACAATGAGCTGAATCGCACGATAACCGAGAGGAGCTGACAGATCTCTGAAGATTTATCCCTCCAAGCAAACTTTCACATTGTTGCCTCGTACGCTGGTATTGCAAACGATTATAAGGGAAAGCAAAATATCTTTCCTCACTGATAATTTGTTTTGTTCTCAAATGTCTATATATGTCCAGTAGCAGCAAGATTCAACCACACCGACTCGAAATACATTCAATATTTCCAGTGTGAACTCACTACACTCGAACATCAACTGTTAGACTAACTGTATCCTAATTTGGTTATTGATTGAGCAGGGGGGGTTTTTAAAACAGGAAAAGTCAAGATTCTGTGATTTCAGCCTCTTAAATTTGAATGTTTTCTTGTTCCTTTACTCTGCTATGACAGTAAACTGAATATCTGTGGTTGGTGGACAAATCAAGACATTTGAGGACATTGAGAAATGCTATTTTCTGACATTTTATAGACCGAACAACTAATGCATTAATCCAGAAAGTAAACAATTGATGAATTGATCATGAAAATAATTGTTAGTTGCAGCGCTGCTCAGAAACAGTGTGTATTGTGGAACTGGGGCATGAAATCACTCATGTTTTTCTTCTTTTAGCGTTTGATTTTTCCATCCTCCTTAATTAGGAAACCAGAAAAGCTGTAAAGTGTAATTTCATCGTGACATGCCAACAGAACAATTCTGCCTTCAGTAGAAGTCACTGAGCGTGCACCTACTCACAGAGGACTGAGTTCACAATCTTAAAAAAGCCTTAAACAGCCTCTGAAGTGTCGACACAGGACTGAAAGATGAACTTTTAAAAAATATTTCACTTTATATTCTGAATTTAGAAGATTAAAAAAATTTCACGTTATGGTTTTAGTTATTTTCAGATGTGAAGGAATGAAAAGTTTCTAACTGTAACAAACTGGTTTTCATGTGAAATGAAGTCAGAAAGATAACTCTGCTTATTGTCCCATGACATGAAAATATTAAGACAACATAAAACAAGTCTGTTATTAAATTCCTCACCTTTAGGCAGAAACAGCGGCCATTTTGATACCAATGAGTGAGAAATAATTTGTGATGTTTATTTATTTGCTGCACTGAAAACTTTGCAAAGAGATTTAAATTTTTTTTCCCTTTTTTTTATTATTTGAGAAGAAGGAGGAGCTCTTGAGTTCTTTTGATACTGTTGTGTATATATTCATGTGTTTAGTTTGATTCAGGGTTTGAAAGGGCTGATGTTATGTTTGATGAATGAGTGAACATGTCATAAATGTTGATTATTAAACCTGCGGTGTTGGTTTACACGCGTCTGTTTTTAATTGTTGATTCTGATGTGCAACATGTTCTTTACTCTTTCATGTCACATCGTCAGGTTTAAAGTTAGATGTCACATTTTACACCAAAATTAGATTTCCATTTTTTTGAAAAACCTCATAAATTAAAAATAAAATAGTTCAATCTTTAAACCATTTTTTTAAAACGCGAGTGGACAGCCATTCAAGTAACCCCTGCCACACACAATCAGATACATACAGTTGTGAACAAAAGTTTACTTGGACTTGTAAAGATGATGTACATCATGGCAGGGTTGAGTTTCCAGTGACTCCTATCATGTTTTCTGTGTTGGAATCATTTACACCCATGCGTCTTTGTTCCAAAAAAAAAAACAATCATGCATTTTGGTTCTTTCACAGATTTATTATAGGTGTAAATATAACAGCAGTGCTAATATTTAGTAAAATGTCCCTTGGCCATTTTCACATTTTACTTTCAGTAGCCATCAACAAGGGCTGCAAGGTGGCGCAGTTGGTAGCACTGTTACCTCGCAGCAAGGTGGCCGGTTCGCATCCCGGTGGGGGCAACGGGATCTTTCTGCGTGGAGTTTCCATGTACTCCCCGTGTAGCGTGGGTTCTCTCCAGGTTCTCCGGCTTCCTCCCACACAGTCCAAAAACATGCTGAGGTTAATTGGTGATTCTAAATTTTCTGTAGGTG
>NW_007579782.1:82576-103180 GCF_000690725.1 Stegastes partitus
TGTTTGTGGCTGAGTCCACTGAGCATCAGATGTGCCTTTTTTAAATTGGCTCAGAGGAGTCACCAGCTGTAGTCAACTGTAATCACTCACAAGGAGGTCATGCCACAGAAAATGTGATTAACAGCTTTCTACATCACCAAAACTGATCATTCAAGTTGCTGGATGTTTATTTTTGACCCAACAGATTCTGTCATATTTCCAGACGACCTATAACAAATCTATAAAAGAGCTAAAATGCATGATTGTTCTTTATAACAAAGACTTGATTTGATTCCAACATAGAAAATTAGCAGTTATGGGAGTCATTGGAAACTCAAGACTGCCATGATAGACATGTATGGACTTTACAACTGTATATACAGCATATTTATAGTGGTGGTGGCTCAGGGGTTGAGGCTTTGGGCTACTGATTGTAAAGGACTCAAGCTTTGGCCCTTAACCCTCTCTTCTCTAGGGGTTGACCTCCAGTGTGACCAAGAGAATTTCCCCTTGCAGGATCAATAGCAGATATAAAACAAATAAATACAAATATATAGATACATATGTATGTCTCTATATGCTAACTTTTCAGGTTTTGTTGTGGTGTGTTATGTCATTCATAAATAAGCTGATCATCATGTGTGAAACATCCCCCCAAATAAAGTAAAGAAAAAAAGAGAGCAGACGTGTTACAAATGTTGTCAGTAGATTATATTATTCTCTTTTTAAAAAAGACTTCACAACAGGAATTGACTTCATTCATTCAGACAAAAAGCCTTTACATGTGTAGAGTTTTTCACAGAGTTCATCACTTACTGCACAACAACAGTCCGGCGCTGAATGTCTGAACCACCTTCTGCATTTGATCACCGTCAGTGAGGACGAGTCACATGTAGAAGACTCGTCAGTGCTGACCTGTGAGCCGACTGAAACGAGGACAAGCTCCAGAAACTATTTATTTCACTTTATCAGGCGTCCGATGATTTAACACTAAAAGGTCTCGTTTTTACAACAAGGACAACACAAATCTGGAGTCAAGGCTGTCTCCAGCAGACTGTTCCCTTTATGTTTATTAATGCACATCATTTAAAATGTCTGATGTTGCATTCTGCATCAGTCAGTCTGTGACATATCCTGTGATTCTGAATTTTATCTAGTGTCACTAACAGGTTTTAACTGACCAACATTTCAGTTAGTAAACAGTGAATTCCCAGCAGCCTCAACTTGAGATGAATGTTAAAACAGTGTGCTAACATGCTAAATATCTGCATGTTTATCACCTTTTAGTGAAGGGCTTTAACCATATAAAGGTAGCATCATGTCGGTCTGACCCACAAACATGCAACCTGGTGACCAACAATCTCAAACTATTGATGGCCTACATCCAGATTTCATCTTTTATGAGTACTTTAAATACTTTTTGATCACATTGGCTTAAAGGTTGAAGGTTGACATCACAGCATGTTGTGTTTTAGCCAAATGCACAACAAAGCTGGAGCTAGCAGGAACTGATGTCTGACAGAGGGTAACTGGAGCGTTCTAACAAACGCTAAGCGAGCTAGCTGTAGCTAATTGATGTACAGCTGAGAAGTCCAGCTCAGACCAATGAAATGTCCCAACATGGCCACCGTACAGAGAACAAATACATGACCTGAACTCCAGCAACGTCTCCTTTGGGATAAAGAATTTTCATAAGAATTAATCCGAGGAATAAATTCCCTCAAACTTCTGCTGCACCTGTAGCCACGCCCCCACTGTGATGTCACAGGGTCCTGGCATACACCTGTACATCACTGCAGCAAGGTGAGCTCAACCAGTTTGTCAGTGGAGTCTGTCTTTGAAGAAACAAAATCATTCCACATGCAGTCGACTACAGCGTACTGAGGCCACTGCAGATTTTCTTTTTTTTTTTAAAGACAATTATTGAGCTGGAAGAGGGGGTAATATTAAAATGATTCAATTAAATTACTATAGATTAAGAGGAAAAAAAATAGAAATACCAGGTATTATTCCTTTAGTGGACGACTTCATCAAATGTACTTTCAAATCTGGCAACAAGGAAATCACTGTGATCTTAGCCCAGGAACGCCTTTTTTTTTTTTTTTTAAAGGAAAAAAAAATAAAATGAAATTTACTTCTTGTAAACCTCAGAGAACATCCAAGTTTTTGTCGTGTGTATTGAAGACTTTGCTTTCAGGGAATATCTGAGTTTTTCCTTCAAAAGTTATGATTTTAATCTCAGAGAACATCTAACTTAAAAAACTAAATGAACAAATAAATAAACAAAATAAACAAATTTAATCTCAGAGAAGTTTATTTTTCTTGTACATTTCTGACTTTAATCTCAGAGCAAATCAGAGTTTTAGTCTCATCAATTCACCACTTCAATCTCAGAGAAGATCTGAGCTGTTGTTTTTTCCCTCATAAATTTCAGACTTTAATGTCAGGAAATATTCAAGTTTTTTTCTTGAAAATGTAAAACTTCAGAAAACATCAGAGCTTTTTTTTCCTCATAAATGCATGGCTTTAATCTCAGAATATCCTATTTTATTTCACAAGTTTAAAACTTTAATTTCAGAGAATATCAGAGTTTTTTCCTCTTGTACATTTACATGTTTCATTTCAGAATTTTCATCCTTTTTTTTTTACTTCATCGATCAGAAAAAATTGATCTCCGAGAACATCCAAGTGCTTTCTTGTAAATTTACCAGTTTAATGTCAGACAATGTCTAAGTTCTTTGTAAATGTACAACTTTAATCTCTGAGAATAGTCTTTTTTTTCCCCTCATAAATTTACCACTTTAATCTCAAAGACCATCAGAAGTTTACTCCAGAACATTCACGACTTTAAACTCAGACACAATTTCCAAGATTGTGTCATAAACTTATGACCTGAATTACTAAATTACCCTCCTTCTTCAGCTCAGTAGTATTTTTATTGATTTTTTAGAAGTTGTTGTACCTCCAATGGCCCTAATACGCTGTGGTTGCAGTCTCACTGAAACATATGTAAACGTGCTATAAACTGCAGCTTTTTATTTAAAGCTGAACTAAACTTTATTACTGTGCAGTAACTGTAGAACGTACACAAAAACCGTTCAAGACAACAACACAAAACTGACATTGATTCTAATTAAAGCTCTCATCAGTGTTTCTATATAAAAATGGGCCAAATTACAAGTTGGGATGTGATGAGAAAGAGGCTTTACATTCATCTGCTGGAGATGCAAATATGGTTCCTACGTCTTTGCTGAAACGTTCACATTTTCACAGCTACAGTTCTGCTGTCCCCATTAATAACCTGCAGCATTAGAGATGATGAAAACTGCATTTTGTTTCATAAGTCTGATCCAAATCTCAGCTTCATTAGTTATGATTTCAACATGGTTTGCTCCGTCAGTCCACTGAAACCGTCCACAAAGTGTAAATGCATAGTGAGTCTAAACAGCAGTGTTCATGTCGCTCTCTAACTCCACGCTCACCATCAGACCCTCCCCCCTCGTACTTATCATCCACCACATTCAGGCGTTTGACCTCTATAACTAGTATAAACCTTCCTGTTGTCTGTTTTGACTTACTGCTGGAAGGTGCAGCCAAGCAGGGCTAAAACGAGTCCAAATCAATTAAAAAAAGGAACAAAAAGCGGCCTTCTGTTTCTCCTTCTTCCCCCGATTGTTCGTCCCTCTCTCTCCCCCTCTCTGGCACAGTTTGGGTGTTTAGTCGAGTTCATATAAAAGGCGTCGGGAGTTTCTCTTCCACCCGACACTACATGATGATTCGTGGCTCTGGGACCGACTCGTTGATGGATTTGTGCGGCAGGACGTTGGCTCCGTTCAGGTAAAGCTCGTCGTTCACGATCACATCCTCCCCCAGCACCGTCACGTTCTCCATGCGCACCTGACAACAGATGAGTCATCAGTGAAGCTGACAGCAGCCGCGACAAGCTTCTACATTTCTAGCACGAGATAAATCTGAGACAAGTCAAGAAGAATTGTAAAAGTAATCTTCATCAACTGTTCTTTACTTTGTGGGATCAAACAGAACCAACAAATCTCCAACTGACGTCAAAGTCCTGATATGTTTGGATTATAATTCTGAACATGTCGTCAGATGAATAGAGAATTTCAACACTATGGCCAACTATTTTTGTCATTTATGACATTATAAGTCAGCTATACAGCACAAAAGAAGACAGAAAGAGTTTTTTTCTTATAAATTTACGACTTGAACCTCAGAGCACCCATATTTGTTTCTAGTAAATCTAAAAGTTAAATCCCAAAGAATATCCAAGGTTTAATTTTTTTAATTTCCGACATCATTCTTAGAAGTTTTTTTGCTCTAAACTACCAACTAATCTCAGAACAGTCAAGTTTTGTAAATTTAAATTAACAACTTCACTGTCAGAATATCCACGCTTTTTTTTTCCCTTGTAATTTTTTTTATTTAATTTAAACAATATCCAACTTTTACTTTTTGTTTTTTGTTTTTGTTTTTGTTTTTTGTCTAGTAAATTTATATATTTTAGTGTCAGAGAATATTTAAGTTTTCTTTCTTGTAAAGCTGCCGTTTGAATCTCAATGAATGACTTTATTCTTGGAAATTCTGTGTTTTTTTCTTGGAAAATTACCTCCTCCTGCAGCTCAGTATTTTTAATAAATTTTTTTATTTTTATTTTTTAAAGTTATTTTTTTGGCCTTTGTGCCTTTATTGGATAGTGTAGTAGTGAGAGAGAGACAGGAAAGTTGGGGAGAAGAATGGAGGAGGACATGTGGGAAAGGGTCATGAGCGGGATGCGAACTCATGACCTCCACATTGGGACTGTAGCCCTGCACATGGGACGCCAGCTCAACCAGGTGAGCTATAGTGGCGCCCCTAGATTTTTGAAATCTACATTAGCCCTAATACGCTGTTGTAGCAGTCTCACTAAAACATATGTTTAAGTCCAACTTTGTCATATGTACAAAAGACATTCTTGAGTTCTCTCTACTTCTAGCCATGGCTGTACTGTTTCCACAGAGGAGCAGGACTTTAAAATCTTCTGCCTCTTGAAGGAATCAACAGTTACAGGATGTTTCACTAAAAATCTAAAAATTAAGTGAAATATGCAACAATACAAAAAAATATTTGGAAAAACCATTGTGACTACAGTTTATTGCACTCTCTAAAACTCTTCCACTTCTCATCGCTCTACAACATCATCAGTAAACCACAAATCATTATACACCTGTTTGTGCTAGTTGATATTTTAAGGAGATTTTAGACACTCTCAGACCGATGTAAACCCTCTCTGTGCTTCTTTGGCTCACATTTGGACGTTTGTTTGGAAAATGCCATCAGCTCCTCCCCGTACTCACCCACTGTCCGACTGAGGAGCTCCACCCCACGATGCAGCTCTCCAGCCAGGAGTGCGACCGAACCCTCGACCCTTTCAGCACCGTGCACCGCTTTATCCTCACGCCGTCCTCCACGACCACGCCGGCGCCGATGGTGACGTTCGGGCCGATGGTGCAGTTCTCCCCGATTTGCGCCGTCGGGTCCTGCAGGCGAGAAAGTGAGCACAGACGATCCCCATCATGGAGCAACTTCCTGTATTATAGCGTCAACAAGCTGCACTCACCACCATGACGTTGCCAAGGAAACCAGGCCCTGTGCGTAGCCTCTCAGGAGCGTGTTGTCGTAGCGACTGGAGGTACATACACATCCCTGTCAGGAAGTCTTTGGGCTGACCGATGTCCATCCAGAAACCTGTAGACAGACAGAAAGAAAGACAGGCAGACACACAACATGCAGACATACAGACAGTGAGAGGAGTTAGTTACCATGGAAACAAGCAGGAGTTTCCTTGTGATTTCCAACAGGTGAGTTACTGAACATGAAGGGAGAGAATTTTTTATCTCGTATCAGTTTTCATAACTGCAGCGATCAATTTACCAGAAACAAACTGAATTTTAACGGCCATCTGGAAGTCAAACCGTCAATCTAACACTGCACTGAGGGAAATGAAAAAAGAGGGAAACATATTGACTTCTAGTAGATAAAACCTCAAGCTTCAGAAAATCTCCCAGACTGTTAAACTTAACAAAAATAAACTAAACAAAAATACATGTATTCTGCTACTAGACCTTCATCTGTATTACAGAGTGCAAGAAGGAAATTTTCAATGACATACAGAAAGCTGAAACACTATTTAGTCACAATCATAAATGGATCATAAAATTCTGAAAGGTTTACATTAAATGGTTAAACACTACGATGTGGATGCTTAAAACCCTCAAGGGCAAATCTGCATACCTCATAATGAAGTCTAGCACAAGTTTGCCTGCGTCTGTTCGACCATCCTCTACACATCTGTCTCATTAAACTGATTTTTAGAGAACTAAAGGAAACGTGTCATAATCTGAAAATCAATCAATACATCATATGAACATTATAAATCTGTAGTTGTGAAGCAAACTCTGCCCCAGCCTGCAGGTTTGAGCTCCAAGGTAACTCTGGTTTATTCCAACTTGTTGCCTTTCCGATGCACAGAGACACAACAGACACATTACTGGGAAATAAATTGTATTTTTCCTTTAAAGGTTTGTCGCTCTGATAATAGATCCAGATACATATGAAGCCAAAATAAATAAACGGATCCTATGTCTATAAAGTGATTCTATAGTTCAATAAATCTGCTGCAGGAAATCACAAGAACCTTCTGTCATTCTTTCACAGTTCATGGATCAGAGCTTCTGAGGGAACCAAACCCTCCACTACTGGGACCAGTCTGCCTGCCCAGACTACAGGACGGAGGGAGGTTTCACTGCCCAGCTAGGTGTTCCACTGTTTCAGCCTCCCAGAGAGGGATGAGGATCTAGAGAAGCACCAACAACAGACACCGGTCGGTTCTGGTCTGTTCTGATCCAGGTTTGGGCATAAAGACCGATCCGGTTTCAAACGTCCTGTTTTTTTCTGTGTCGGTGCTTCTCTACAATCGATTCCTCTCCAGAACTACGTGAGCTCGGATGAGAAGAAAAGCCCAAACACTTACGTCTGGTGGAGCTGTGAGCTGCAGAGACCAGAACAGGCACACGGGTCAACTATACAGAGACAATGTATTCCATTATACTGACTGCTGTGTTTCACTAGAGGAAGTGCCTCCAACACTTAGATGAAACAGCACCTTCTTCTGACACAAGCTGCATTTTCAAAACTCATATTTATCAGAACTAAGCACCAGTCACTTTGTCCACTGACAATTAAATAAAGTTCATTCAGACATGATGGCTGTGATCTCCGTGTTAACAGAAAGAGAAAGCAGTGTTGTGCTGCACTGCTGGTTTAATGGGTAACTTGGAGTTCATTATACATGTTGCAGTCATTTAAAAAATTAAATAAAATAAAATAAAAATTTAATATCTGAGAGTAAACAGCTCATCTTTCCTTTTTGATAGTATCTGTCATAATTAATAATCAGCTACTTACTGTGAGAGTAGAGGTATCAAATACTTCTGAGTGTTTCTTTCTTTTTTTTTAAAATAAAAGGCAACAATCTGAATTTATGTTTGTTTTTTTTGTCCGCTGCAACAACAACGTAGTGATCCATGCCTCCAAACCCGAAGTATAAACTCATCTTTGAATTTTATCATCTGCCTATTTGTCAGGGGCAGAAGTGGAAACATTTCCAACCCGATCAACTTTCTTATTTTACTTAAAGGCCTAGTAAACATGTTAACATGCAGCCTAATAGATAAACACTATTTGATGTGTTAACTTTTCTTTTTAATATAAGAAGTGCACAGCCTCCTGAAATTAAAACTAAATTAGCTCAAATAAAGGCATTTAGTTGTTTGAATTTAAAATGAAAACACAACCTAAAATTAAGTGATTGGCTTTCAAAACGGCACAGAAGGACGTCAAAGTGTTTCCTTGCTACAACATTGTGTGTATGTACTCGAAACTTTGGACGTTTTTGAAGGCTCCATGAGCAAAATACGACGTTTCTATGTTACGTGGTCAGTGGTGCATTTCAACAAAAGAGAGTTGAGTCGCAGTTCTTCCTACTGACGAGTCTGCTCTGAAGTTGCAGCACTATCTGATCTATGAGGGGCGATCAAAGACATCCAATACAGTTTGTGGCTTGTGAGCAGCAACTCACGAATCGGAAAACCACACTATCAATACCTGTACCAGTGTTACAAAGGTTTTTGTGTCCACTGCTAGGTGCACAGCTGTGATGGTGCTCAAACTTTAGCTGAGAAGAAAACATCACATTCTGTGTCAGTCAGCAGATGGACGATCCAGCCTTCAAGTGGAGCATCATCACTGGTGGCCAGAGACCCAGCAGCAGTTTTCACAGTAAAAGAGCTGCAGTCTCATGTCAGAGCACCCAGAGCATCGTTTTGATAAATTAAGGGATGAATTAATCCCCCAGGGTCCGAGTGTCAACACAGAGTTTTACTGCAACTTCAGTTTTGGCCACGACAATACAACTGCGCGGCTCACCAGATTCTATTCCCTGTAACTTCTCCCTCTTCCCCGACATGAAACTGAAGTAGTACAGTCGCCATTTTGACACAGTTTAAGAAATCCTGACAGACATGCTCGACATATTTCATGGGACCTCCAGGGATTTCCACGGGGAGAACTGCATCACTGCTCTACACAAAATTAAAATTGTTTTTTTGAGGTTAACAGGTGCAGTTTCTTAACTTTTTGATCACCCCTCATATTGTAGTACTGTGCTGTAAATCTGATGAAAAAAAGAGAGAGAGAGAGCTGGCAGGGTGAAATGTGTGGCGAAGAATATCAAAAGTGATTTGTGACAGAAATGTACCAGTAGCAGCGAAAAAGAAGGTTTACAAGTTAGTGCTGCAGCCAGCGATGTTACACGGCTGGAGACGGAGGCAGCAGGGTTCAAGATGCTAAAATCTGCACTGAGTTAGCGATGAGGACATCAGAAGGACAAAGAGAGGTGAGATTAAGCTGTTTTTAGGCATGTGGAGGAGAAGTGCTGGGTTTAAGATAAGATAAGCCTTTAATATTCCCACAGTGGGAAAATGTGTTTAAGGGATGATGAGATGATGTGTCTTTGATGAGCAGAGAAGAAAGAGACAGCAGAAAGAAAAAAGATGACGAAGAAAGAAAAAGAAAGCAGTCGTAGTTACCCTGCAGCTCCATGGCGTACAGCTGTCCCTCCTCCGCCATGACTGGAAATATTTCTTTCTCTATGGACGTTGGTCTCAGCTGCACACAAACACACATGAGAGGAAGTCACAACCACACACAAAACAATCTGTACACCATGATCCACAGCTACAACTACACTCTATAATGTAACACTTCAAAACTCAACCAGTAAAACAGAGTGTGTGAGGGGTTCACCTGGATCCTGCTCAGCATGCTGGGGTTGAAGATGTACATGCCGGCGTTAATCTTGTTCGACACAAACACCTGCGGCTTCTCGACGAAGCGATGGATCCTCCCGCTGTCCGTCTCAAACACCACCACGCCGTACTTAGAGGGCTCCTCCACCCGCGTTACCTGCACACACATCCACCAGCATCATATCTGGTTTAACACTGGGCTTTTTCTACTGGGTCAGATTTGTTTTTGTACATTTCATCCATTCATTTTAGTGTAATAATGCCCCGCGTCCAGCAGACACACTGAACTAACTAGAAAGTGAACATCTAAATTCTTTATTAAAAATTAATTTTAAACTGCCCATATTGGCCTTGTTGGGTTGCTTAATTACCCCTGGACACTTCGGGGCATCTACCAACATTGATTACACGTCTAAACTGTCTTTATCCTTTTGTTCCTGACTCTGTAAATTTCACACAAAAAGTCCGAACATCTCAAATTTGTCTTCAATGAAAAGTCATTAACATTTTACAAAAAAATGAATCATGGATACGTTTTACATGGTTCTCTAATGTGTTGACTCAGAAAGTAAAATTGTGCTTCTTCTATTTATTCATAGAGACATAATGGATGAAATAAGGGGGAAACCTTGTATTATAGAAATTTATGGTGTTTTAATTATCAGTTGGTTTCATTTTCAGAACTTAAAAGCATCAATTCTAGGAGCCCGAGGCTATTTTCAGGGTCATTTTACTACCTTTTATTTTACGTTTATCTAGTTTATTATACATCGGTTTTATTTTTTCTGAGCAGTCTATCCAGATCTTTCAGCATTTCTTATATTAGCTTTTACATCAAGGGAAGAAAAACATTTAGTATTGCGAAACTGCTGTGTTTCTACATGTATCCAACCATTAAACGTTGGGAGCAGAGACGTTGTTTCACAGCTGTGTCGAGGACATCGTTCTGAATCTGACAACATCAGAACCATGATGGTGGGATTCTGTATGTGCTTAGTGCCTAACCGAAGTAAATGCTTTTATTTTATTGACTGACGTGGTCACATACGGTAGCCGACCTGTAGAGGCAAATAGTCAGAAAAGACACTCCAGGAAAACACTCATTGATGTTAAAGTTTAAATTCTGTTTCAGCAGTTTTAAGTCCCTGCTTCACGAATTCACTCATCAAAATTCAGTTTTAAGGATAATTCCAGTTCATTTTACCCCAGTGTGTGTCCCATTAATGTGTCTGTTGTGTCTCTATGCTGACTTTGCACCCTACTAGAGATTAAGGGAAACAGTTTTCAGTGTGCCTGAATCACCCACTGGTGGACGTATTCGACCGTTCCGGACTGGCATATCATCTCAAAATAAATAGACATTTTCAGAATGTTATTGATGTTTTGTACTCTACTAGTGTGTTTCAAAAATCTAGCAAATCAAAATGAAAAATTCAGTAAATGATAGATTTTCTCACAGCGAACACGGCGGATGAAGCCGAGGATTATTTTGCAACAGAACTATTAATGTTTACTAAAACCTGTTCATCACCATGAAAGGGAAAATGTAAAAACCGTCGACTCTCCCAGAGAGCAGAAAATAAACACTGGTTTGGAAAATCTGTAAACACACATTAATAGATTCTGACACTGGACTGATAAACCAGCTGCAGCTTTCCAAATAAATCTGTTTTTTCTATGAATCATTTTAAATGTTTGCTTTCAGTCTGACTGGATCATCTTCTGGTGGATGGACTTTATCTTTTTGCACTGACAAACCAAAAATGTCACTCTGTTTTGTCAACTGTCTTTTATGTAAAATCACTAAAACCTGACATGACCATACTGCAGCAGCTGAAAGTAAAACCCATTCTGTCTCTCTCACCACGATGGTTCCCTCCTTGCCGTGGTTGTGGTGAAACTGAAGCAGATCTTTGAAGGGAAAATCACAGATGACGTCCGAGTTAAGGACAAAGAACGGCTCGTTGTCCACATTCAGCAACTCTCGAGCCAAAGCCAGAGGACCCGCTGTGGAAACACAATCATTTGTAAAAATGTTGTGGGTTCCTTTACACCCCATGGAGAGAAATGCTTCTATGTGTGTCCTGTTTAAACACGACAGTGCCACCATGCACAAAAGTTATTTGCCCAGTTAATGTGGAAGAAGCTCACCAGTTCCCAGAGGCTCCTTCTCATGAGACAGAGAGATATGAATCCCGAGCTGAGGAGAAAACAGAGAAACGTTCAGGATACTGCAGAATAATCAGTATCATCAGATCAAATACTTACTGAAAAACATGAGTAGAAGAAAAAAAAATTCCCTATTGCTTCATCACCTTTTCAAATGTTTATAACTAAAGATTCATCACCAACCACTGTCCACCCTTAAAAAAAAAAAAAAAAGAAGTGGCCAAGGTGCTGCTGTAACGTAATGAACAATAATCAAATAATCATGTCATAAAAATACAGTCAGGAGGCATTTGCTGAAAATTTGATTTAAATATATGTATCAAACCATTTAAATCTATCTATCCACAGATAGAGATATATATAATTGTGATCCAAGCAATTACTTTATGTCGTCACCTCCTGGAATAGAAACTTGAGTTCCACCAGGAACATTCTGGCAGCGCACCAGTTGTTTACCACCTTTAGCATGCTAGCAGCGTTAGCCTTTAAAGCTGCAGACGCTGTGTGATTGTTATGAATCCTGTATGAAGTGTAAACTCACACTCCATGTTTTAATTCCTGCAGCCAGGAGCTGTGAATGTGGAGCTCACACTGAATGTCAGCACGAAGCTCCTGCTTGCTTTGTCCTCTAATAAGTCAGTAAGGTTTAGTAAAATACGACGGCTCTCCTCAGTGTAGACAGACACATTACTTTGTGAAGTTCTAACACTTAAACTGTACTGCTGGCTTTAACGGTTAATTCCGAATATTGTTCAGAGGATTTAATAAACATTTAGTTTTATACTTGAGAGTAAACAGCTCAGAGTTCTTAGCTTGAAATTTTACAGCAAGAATTTTGGCCAACTGAACAGTTTTTATTGTTTTTATTTTTTGAACGTGAATGAATAAAAATGTTCACCTATCAGCATGTTCTATTAAACAACAACTCCAAGCCAATAATAAACAGTGAGTGTTGTGGACCACTCCTCTAAGCCCTACATTGTGTCAGGGGGGTGTTTTGTTGTACGTACTCTCTGCTCCTGGATTCTCATCTCTCTCTCCAGCAGCTCTGACATGTAGCTCACAGCCAGAACCACATGGTCCACACCGGCCTGCAGACACACACAAGAACCGATCAGCAGAGCTCAGAGCAACCTGTGAGCTGTACAGTTCAAAGTCTGCTCCATACCTTGACCAGCGCCTCCACCTGGTGCAGCAGGATGGGTTTGTTGCAGAACTCCACCAGCGGTTTGGGGACGCTCAGGGTGAGCGGTCGCAGCCGGGTCCCGTAGCCCCCAACCAGGATCAGAGCCTTCATGCTTCTGCTGTTAGCAACAGTTACCAAGGCGGACACAGTTCATCAATAAGGAGACGTCAACCTGCCTGAACAGAAAGAAGAAAAACCTACAATGATGAAAGAAGCGGATGTTTTCGACGATGTGGTTTCTGTGACAGATTACTGACTCTGAGTAATTTACAAATAGAATTCATTTTTATGCCTCTAAGAACATATTTGTCACATTCTAAAGTCCAGCAAACTGTCTCTCAAATGAATGAATCAAATGTTAACTACAACCTGCAAGACAAAAGAGAGGCACAGCTCAGTGGTCAAAGTTCATGACCAACATGTTTTTATTTTATTATTAGTTAAGTTTCTGCTCTTTTTTTTTTTTTTTTTTCAAATACACATTGTTTTAGGAGTTTGCTTGAGTTTTAAAATCTCATAACTTCAGGAGGCTGTGTCTCTTCACCTGGCTGTGGCTGAACTCATTCGCTCTATTAGTCACTGATGGCAGCAAGGCTAAAAATAGAGCAGACAGTGACGTGACATCTTGTCGGTAAAAACTAAACTATTCTTTAAGAGGAATGAGTTTCAGGTTTCTCCATTCATGCACTTGGCCAAAGAAAGACACTACTTTCTATCTATGCCACGATGTGTCCGAGTCCACGAGGAGCCTTTTGGGGGTCAAGATACGCAACAGTAAGTATTAGCGTTAAAGGAAAGGCAATGAGGCCATGTTGTGTTTGACAGGAATCTATGGGTTTTTTTTCTATTATTTCCAACTATTTGATAAACAAAAATGTCAATTATACTTAAATTAATTAAACAACTAACAAAACTGGTTGAAAAATGTAATTGCTATCAATATTTGGCGACGGCTGAAAACCACCAGGAGGAGCAGCATAAAATCTTCTACTGCATCAGCTCTGCCTGCTCATCCTGTAGGTCGGAGGGGCTGATCACACTGGGATGACAGCGGGATGACAGTGGGACGATAGTGGGACGATAGTGGGCGAGAGGCAGGTGGGATGTCCAAACAAGGACTATGAACATAGATTGAACTGCTCACATCTCAGTTTCCATCCTTGTTTGGGTCAAAACACAAAAGTGCACCTGTCGAAACTTGTTAAAAACTTTTAGTAGGAGTGGCACAGACGATTTTCTGCAGATTATAGCTATGGCTAAATAAAGTACAATATAGTTGGTTATAGCATATTACAGGTTCACTGAATTTTGTCTTCCATACAGTTCTGACAGAATCACTTTCTAACTTCGTCAACCAGACTCAAATCTGAATTCTTAAATTGATGAGCCTATAGATGGGAAACATTTGTCTCCTTAATATTCAGGCTGTTAGTCATGTTGTTGCCTTAGATCACAAGATTTCATTCATTCCCACCAGTGTTGGTGTCCTTTTTAAAGCCCTGTAACGTGTTTACAAAATCACAGGGACACCACAGATTAAAACTAATTCCAACACCGCAGAAGTTGCTAACTTAGCCGTGTTAGCATCACAGTGGATTCCTCGTCTTATATAGAACATGTCGACGATATATGTGTTAAAACTTTTGTGTTTGAGTGTAAACAGTGAGCCCAGAGACCAGCACAGACTGCGCTCATGTTTTGGTTTCATTGAACTGATTGCAGTTAGCTCACGTTAGCTGAGCGAGCTAACTTGCCTCTGACTTAATGTAGAGCAACAAACCGGCTGCTGGCTGGTTCGCACTCGGCTGCTAAAGTCTTCAGTCTGTGTGTGAGTTAATAAAAAGGATAAAAACTCACCTGGGTTTGTTCAGCAGAAGTCCTCACCAGGTTTGTGAATCACTGAAACTCTTGGAATGACACGTAAGATCGTCCAAACAAGAATTCCGTGTTTGTTTCCGGTGCCGCCGCGTTGCGTCAATTGTCACATCGTCACACATACAGAGTCCGGTTTGACTTTTCAAAATAATAGTAGGGGGGTTTGGACGCTATTTTTGAATGCTTTCATCTTATAAGATAAAATAAGATTTTTTTTAAAACTACATCTATCTATCTATCTATCTATCTATCTATCTATCATCTTAGGTAAAATTAAGGTAAGAAAATGTACAATAATTATGGACAATGACAGTATTGTTATGCTCTCTTATGTATTGCTTGTTTGTTCTTCCATCTTCTCTCCTGCTACAACCCCTCCTGTCCCCCACGCCCCTCATCCCCACTCTCAGGTGGCCTCCTTCCCTGAGTCTGGTTCTGGGTTGCTGTTTGTTTTTTTTGTTTGTTTGTTTGTTTTGTTTTTTTGTTTTTTTCTCCCTGTTGCTGACTGCTTGCTCAAAGGGAATCCAAAAGGAACTTTGGATTGGTGGGCTTCTCTGTTTAAAATGTGTAAGGTCTTGGACTGAATGTGAAATAATTAAACTAATTTATCAGACGGTAATTAAACATTATATTACAGTATTTTATAGGCTCCAGCCTCCCCGCGACCCTAGTGAGGATTAAGCGGTGTATAGATAATGGATGGATTACAGTATTTTGTTTTATTTTTACACTTTGCCTTTGTAAAACAAAACACCAAACAAACAGGAAATAAAATCGATCCATAATTTTACATGAAACAATTCCTATAATCACTGACTTTGCCGTGACAATGACTTTAGAGACAACCAACCCCACTGCACCAAGCCGATATCATGCACTTATTTTAAAGGCCAAATCCTTCTGTTTCTGGTCTGAACGGTTACATTCTGGGGATCTTAATGGTCGATCCTAACGGCCGTCTTTGACTTGGGGATGTTCAAATTAAATGGAGTCTAAAATGAAAACCGCATAATCCCGTGCATTACATAATAAATTAATTCTGAAGATGTAGTCTTTAAACTTCACCATCATGAACACATCAAACATCACTGCTGTTACACCTGTTCCGTCAACGTTATCCAAACTGTCCCATGCACCCCCCACGTATTACGTAGTGGTATGTCCTACACACACTGTCCCCGCCCCTTCATTACTTCTGACCAATCAGAGAAAAACAGCGTGGCGATGGGAGGCGGATGCAATATTCCTGATTTACATAAGAAGACGATGGAAAAAGTCACATTACAGCAGCGGTCTGTCAGTCTGACAGCTTTTAATGTTGTAATTTACACTTTCTACCTCCGGCAAGGAGGTTACGTTTTAGCCGGCGTTTGTTTGTTTGTTTGTTTGTTTGTTTGTTTGTTTGTTTGTTTGTTTGTTTGTTTCTTTGCAAGATAACTCGAAAAGTTATGAACGCATTTTTATGAATGGTCTGTGGATCTCAAACAGGACAGTTTGAAGGGTTGAAAAGAGACGAAACACAAGGACAACTGTGAAGGCAGAATTATATATTTGTTTATTTTATACAATAACATTAAATAAAATATTAAAGCAATAACACACACACACACACATTTTTTGTGCTGATCTCACTACCTCCTGAGAGAGACACAGAAACAGACATCAACACACATATGTAGATATAACAATGATATATCTGATAAACTGTACATGATTCACTTTTATGCTTTGGCCAAACATATTTCATTTTTAACATTTATGCCAATCAGCCCAGTTCTGCTGTGAGCTGTGAGCGCTGACTGAATTGTCTCCCTTCTGTCTTCAGCTCTTTGTCCAGCCCTCTGCAAGATTCCTCCACTTCACTGAACTAGTGGACAGACAACATTATCACTGCTGGCTTTATAGAAACATTAGGTACAGAAACAATTATTTTCTGGAACTCAGATTTTGCAAAAAACAAATACAAAAACCCCACTACAACCTGTTATGTCCACTGATATTACCAACAAAGGCCCTCAGTGAACCTTATGGGGATGGCTCTGTTAAATTGTTATGTGCATCTTCAAATAAAGAGAGAATAGTTGGTCAAATTGAATATTTTCATATCATTTTGCAAATATAAATAGACATAAACTAGGCCTAGTCCTAGAACTGGACTAAGACATTTAGAATTTGATGTCCTGGGTCTGTAGTTATTTATCATCATCTCTGAGCTCTGCTGCCAAATCTCACTGTGACTCAGTTTAACACATAAACAAGCTAAACGTTGGTTTTACTGAAGCCTTTGTGAGGTAAAACGTGACCGTTTGCAGGTTTAATGACGACTTAAAACATCGTTTTTTTCACAGTTCAGCGAGTCACCAACAGCTTTGCTGTACAAACAAAGGCAGCAAAAATGTTTATAACATTAAACAATAAAACGATTTAAACAAACGTTTATTTGTTTTATGATGTTAAACTAAAAAACGATTCACAATTAGTAGTCATGTTGTGATCCTCTTCCATCATGGCGATGAATGCTGCTGCTGTGTTCAGTATCCAGCTCAGCAGGTGACACCAGCGACCTGTCGGTGGGTCCTGAGAGCTCTGAACACACTCAGACTGCTGCATCTGGGCTACAGACCACAGAGACCACAGCAGCAGAGTCCATCATCATCCTGCCTGTTAATAAGTATGTTCATTACACCAGTTGACCAAATGCAACCAAGTTATTATTATCATTGTAATAAGTAGTATTTTGGGTGGAATAAACCTTTCAAAACTGACTTGTAAGACTAGCTGCCCGAACAATGTCCACTCATCGTTCTGCCTCTGGAGCAGATGGTGGCTCATGATTTTGAGCTCTCTATTAAAGTCCACTTATTTTTCCATCTCACTAATGACAGACTATGCGGCTCATAGTTTTTACTCCTTAACAAAGTCCACCTGTCGTTCTGTCACTCTAACTTGGCAGATCGTGTGGCCATACCTTGTAATTTATGTGTAACTGCTGTTTATGTGTAAACAATGTTCCTGTTCCAGTGTCTGAATAAAGCTGTTTAAAAAGATAAACTAAATAAAATGTGGGACTACATCAAAATGTTTGTATTTCAAAAACCTCAATTAACAAGTTACTAGAACAACCCAGCATATCAAATTATTTTACTCATTACAATATTGAAACAACTTAGTTTAATAAATTATGAAGTCTAAAGCCACAACCAACGATGTTCATGGAGTGTTTTTGTGTTTTCTAACATTACGTCTGTTTGTTTCCCTGATGCTAATGATTTTCCACTGTACTATGAGATGAGCTTCACGTGGATATTTCATCCTGAGATAAAAGTGACTCAAGCAAACAAAGAAATGACGGCAGCCCCCTTTCAGGTTCTTATAGATTGAAATCCTCTCGTGTTGCCTTTTAGTGCAAACAGAAAGCACAACAAAGCATCAACAACTGCAGAAGTTAACGCTGTCCAGTGAAGCTTTATTAAAACAAAGTCCTCACTGAGCAACAAATGTGGCCATATCAATAAATACTTAGAATAAAATGTTCATATTTATTAATGAACCATGTCACAGCAGAATTAAAGTCTTTAATAACAGCTGTTTAAGAGGAAGAACCAGAAGGTTTCATCTCTTCTGTCGGCAATATGAACTCAAAATGACAATAATTATCAAACCAGTTGAGCATTTCACTCTAACAGTAATAGATTCTCTTTAAAAAACAATAACTGTTCAATGAATTGCCTTTCACACCTCAACACTGAATATCAGTGATGAAAATTCATTACTGTCTAATAAGGACCGTATATAATGTCATATAAACTTAATTACAACTCATCATGCTGTAGTTGAGACACTTGTCCTCATGTCTCTGTTTGTCCAGGTTTCACTTGAATGTTCTTCAGCAAACCTGCAAGAACACATTTTAAAGCTTCAAAAGGCAAAGTGTGGCAGCCTGCTTTTCCAGGAGCTTCGAGTTTGGAGGTCAGAGGTTCCAGCGCAGGTCACAGACCAGGGCGATGTGGTCGGAGGGGTGAGCCACGCTGGGCAGGGCCTCGTAGGTGGTGACCTCCTGGTGGCTGGGCAGAGGAATCACCTGCTCCACCTGCACAGACGTAGCAGCGATCCAGTTTGACCACATCATCACTCATTTCTTTCAGGACTTAAATGACTGATGGGTGAATACATCCAGAATCATCAGGGGCCTTCTGCTTTATTACTTGAAACATTTTTTTTTAATGATGTGATATATCAGGTTTGTTTTTAATTTTTTTAAATATTGCCACTTTGTGTCACTTACATTAGGCTGTCTAGCAATATTTTTGTTCTTGTGGCACCACTTGTCATGAATCAGTAGCAAAGTTTAATAAAACTAACTTTTTTGTAAGCAAGTATTTCAAATTTAATGTATTACAGTTTATCCAAAATAAAAAAAAATACCCACAAGATGCTTAATTTTCCAGCTCTTTAGCTAAAAAAAAAAAAAGCCAAATATGCGACTAAAACACAGGATACTTGTAAATTAAAAACGCAAATTTCAAACCAGAATATGTAAAGCAATATTTTCTATTGAGTAATATTTAAGATGTACATACTGCATGTAATTAAGATGCAAGAATTCAGGTAGGGCATTGTGGTAAAAATTAAAATTCAATTAAACATCTTCTTACCCCGCGACCCTAGTGAGGATTAAGCAGTGTATAGATAATGGATGGATGGAAATATCTTAACATGTGACGTGAATTTGACTTTTACAAACACTAACTGCTGTTTGCAAAGACATTTTATAAACGTCTGGCAATAGTAAAACCTCGACCAGCAGAAAAATAAGACAAATAATGACTTCATTGGCTCTCCAGTGGTGATCAGAATAATCTGAGGGAGCTTCATTAGTGAAACTGTGTTCATATACAGTTATGTAATGATGCAGCACCATTGTGGCTCTGTGGAAAAGCAAACTGGCTCTTTGGAGGTTCACCAATTAAACCAGCTCTGAACCAGCACTAAAACTAATCCTGAACTAGTACCGGGTTCGCGCTGGTGGAATGCAGCTAATTAACCGTGTTGGATCAAGTTGTTCTCATGAATCAGCATCAGTACCTGCATTCTGTCCTGCTGTATGAAGATGTAGTCCAGGCAGCCGTGAAATCCTCCCACGTAGTTGGTGTAGGCCGGCTGACCGCAGGCGCTCAGCAGAGGGGGGAAGCCAGAGGGCAGCTCCATGCTGCAGGCCTCCTCCGGCCCCGAGCTGCTCCAGTCGGCATGATCCTGAGGAACCACGGCCTCACTGAGCAGCTGGAACACACCTGTGACCAGACCAGCACACCGGACTCACACAGCGCCGCAATCAACACTGCTGCATTTTCTACCACAAGATTCACCGAGTTAGTTCCATTTCTGTTTGACAAACACGTAAACCTGCTCTGAGACTGGATATTTGTAAAATATTTTACTTAGGAAATGCATTCATTTCATCAGTCTGTTCAGTGAGGCTGTCTGACATCTCTGCTATAAACTGTGCACAGGCTAAGCTCCTCACTTGATGATAGACTCTATATTTTACAGGTGTTCCCTAAACGCCTCACGTGCAGACGAAGGCAGCTGCAGGTCAATCAGGTGTGTGAATGAAAATTAATTAGAAAAGAGCAAAAATAAGGCATTTTATGACAGAGTTGCCGAAGTTGGCCCTGAGTCATTTTATTCACATGTGTGGAGAGCATTTTAAATGTCAGCACCACAGTTGATCATGTTCTTCTGACGCTGTGAAGTCAAAACTCTCATCGCTGTAAAAATGTATTGTAATGTATTTGCATTTTAGTTTCGTTATTGCTAATGGATTGGTTCACACATCAGACAGGGGAGACGGACAAAGCCACTGAAAAAGATAAAAATAGTAAACACAACAGCTTCCCGTCTGGTCACCAAATCAGCTTAACAATCATCATGCACTTGTACAAATGCGACCACATGAAAGTTGAACCCACACATTCATATCCAGGTTGTAGGTCGCAGTCTGGAGCCCTGAGAGGCGTTTTTTTTTTTTTT
>NW_007579783.1:0-9435 GCF_000690725.1 Stegastes partitus
CCGATCTGCCCCAAACTCGACATGCCGGATCACAGTCCTGCCCAGAGCAGGTTTGCCCCACACCCTGCCGTGCGCAAAGGCCGACAAGCCTTGGGGCTTGTCCGCTTGCGGCTTTAATTATTGTTAAACCTACATTTGGAGATTTTTATAGATTTAAAAAGTGTTTTCAGGACTTTTACTTGACAGCAGCGTGACTAAACTAAATTGAATATATAACCCACAGATTTTTACCTTTGAAAAACTCACCCACAAAAGTTCAGTAATAAAAATAAAAAAAGCACAAAGCACCAAATCCTCATTGGATTCTTTTTCATATAAAGCCTTTATTATTTTACAAAAAAAAACACATAAAAAAAACATTAAAGCAGCTTTCATTTTATGCAGTTTTGAGCTTCTTTGTAGGTCTCTGGTCAGAGTCTGAGCTCTTTTCCTTCATGTCGATATCCTTCAGAAGCTGCTGCGGTGTTGCTGTGGTCGCCGCCCACAGACACAGCTCCAGTCTGTGGGGCGTCCAGTCCTGCTGTGCGTCCACTGAGGACCACAAGCAGTTCATATTATACAGAGCTTTTATTTAAGAGCATGAACAATCAAATGTGTTACATTCTGTAGATAAGATGATAAAAAAAAGAAGTATTTAAGCAGTATATCAAAGTGTCACATGGCAAAAGACACTTCAAGGTCTCTTTCTCTGTTCAAGTGTCCAAAAGCTTCACTTCATTTAGATTTTTTACTTTTTTTTTTATAGGTACCGTACATAAATTCTATTTTTTTTTAAAAATCATAAAATATAAGAATGTAACTAGATAGTCTTTATTAAGTTAGGATAATTTTAATAAAAACAGATTACACAGGAGAATAAAAACTGCAGTGTAATGTAAGACAAAAATGAATAGCTCCAATTTTAGTTTAATTAAAGGCAGAAGCAAACAGAAAAAGTTTAAGCACCGATTTAGAGGAATTCAAAGTTGGAGAAGAAGTTTTTGGGAATTTTTTTTTTCAGATACGTGGTGCAAAAACATCCGTGTTTTGTCTCTAGTGATCTGAGAGGATTAAATGTCAGCAGGCATTTTGGAGCTTAAACTTACATTTTAATTAGCAGTATTAATACTTTGTGTAATGCACTAATTCTATATAAAACCGACATATTACAAAATACAACTAGAACAAATGCAGGTGAAATTGTTTCCTCACCTTTGTTTAGTTTTTTACTCTGTTCGACCATCTTGTCCAGGTACAGCGCGTAGTGTTTGGCTGTGTACTGGATGGGCTTCAGTCCTGGGACACACTCCACGGCTTCATCAGACATGAATGCAGTCTGTTCTGGAGCCCCAGCTGCTAACACAGCTGGAACAAAATGAACAGTCAGCTACAAGCCGAGCCAAATGTCGCCATTAAGTGCATGCAAACTATTTAAACAGTAGGCAGAGAGTCCCAGCCCCTCAGTCCATCAGCGTTACTGTGAACTTATTGAGAATCAATCACTTGATCCTTTAAGAGGATCACAGACATTTTATTAGTGTGAATTACTGAGTGTCACTGAGCTTCATCTATTTGCTTAAAGCAGGCTTGATAAAGTTGTCTTTAAGAGGGAGACGATGTGCCGACCTGAAGCAGTCGCCGGGCCGATGCCTTTCAGGGAGCTGAGCTCTGCGATCGCCGCCTGCACGTCAGGCAGGAGGCTGAAGGCCTTTCTGGAACATTTCTCCACTGTGTCCTCGCTGTTGGACGCCACCAGCTGCTGCAACCTCGGCCTGAACTTCCCTCTCTGCAGGAGAACCAAACTTCATTACCATAATATGAGGTGTGTCAGAAAAGTTTCAGGACTGGTGTCACAAAAGATAGATTTCAAACCCAAACTACAAACTACCAGTTATCCCCTTCAGACCAGACCAGCAAACCAGCACATCTACAAAGAGATCCTGAGGCGTTTGCTTCATTCAGTGCATGAGAAGAGGGCGAGAGTTGTGACAGGACAAGTCTTGGCTGCTTCACCATGACAACGTGCCTGCTCACAACGCCCTGAGCATCCCACAGTTCCTGGCTGAGAAGAACATCAACATGCTGGAGCAACCTCCCTACTCACCCCACCTGGCTCCGTGGGATTTGTTCCTCTTCCCCAAGCTCAAGGGGGTCATCAAGGGGACGTGTTTGAAGACATGGACGACATTGAGATGGCTGTGACGATGGAGCTGCAGAGGATCCTGGAAGAATCCTTCCAGGACTGCATGGCAGCGTGGCAGAGAAGGCTGGGAAAGACTCTAGGGGGATTACTTTGAAGGGGAAAACTTGTAGTTCGGATTTGAAATATATCTTTTGTGACACCAGTCCTGGAACTTTTCTGACACACTTCGTATATGTGTGAAGGTGTGTTTAGTGGAGCAGTGTGGCACTGGGCTGAACAATTTGAAGAAAATATCTAATTGTGGTTTTTCTGACAGACATTGTGATTTGATTAGCAATATCATGAAGTCAGGCTTGAGTCGAACATTAAGACATTAAGACATATTGTGATTATTTTGCACACATTTCTTGTGCGACACAAATCAAGATTTTATTTTTCAATGAGAAAAACATTTTTAGAAAAGGTGTCATTTTTGCTGTAGTTTGTACCAAACATCTGGAGAATATAATTTCTCGGCTGAAACATCTCTGGAGCACCACGATTCTTAATTTATTTGGTAACGTTGAGACACATTTTACTTTTATCAAAAAATTACAGCTCCTGAAATGTGGATATTTCACTTGGCCAGGTTTGGATTTCGATAATAATTTCATTAACTTTTCAGCTCTAGTCTGGGTCAGACTCGCTGCATAACGCGCATCAGAAATTGGATTGCATCACTTCAAATTGCGATTTCAATTTGAAATCAATTAACTGTTCAGCCCTCGTGTGATAGTGTTGTGTCTGAGTTTCACTGGCAAAGGATGGCCTTAAACCAGAACACGCTGAGGAAATTTCATTCAAGTTTTTGCTTATGGTTTTGTATCCAGATGTAACTCACAGTGAGCTTCCACTCCATCAGTTTCACCAGCTCCGACTGAGTGACGTGTCTGTCGGGTCGGCTTGAAATCAGCGCAGGCAGCTCCTGCTGGTACCTGATGGCAGATTGACACGATTAGGATCAGTTCCCTTTAATCTTACACTCATAGCAAAGACAGTTCAAATAAACACATCTGATTTACAGCTACGAACAAAGATTTATTTTTCATGTCAACATTTGTGGGAAAAAAATAATACATGTCCACGTACAAGCAGATCTTTTATTACGTTCAGTAACTTCAGTTGTCATGTACAAAAAGTAGTGCTGATGAAGGCAAACAACCATGACAGTGTGAACAGCTAAAAGTGTTTAGTCTGCTTAACAATGCATCCGTTTTATATGTAAATAATCTGTTTATTAGTTAAAGTGTGTATAGTTTTGGATTAACTGTAGATTTAGTTGAAGCTCTTTTACAGACTGTAGGGATGAAACTGATACTGAACAAAAATCTGAAGGCAGCGTGTAATATTTTAATAAACTCCGTCCACTCTTTTTAACATGGGGAATAAGTATTTGTTGTTCCCACGCACGTCATCTCTACGACAGTCATCAAACAACAAGTGCACACTATATTGGAAATGATATTGGACAGATCGAGAGTGGGATCATAGACCACAAAACACAAGTCGGTAATGAGTCACACGTCTGTGACACACGGAGTTAATGAGGTTGTCGATGCTGCTCGTTGTTCCACTCGTCCTGAAGGGCTCTGGCGAAATTGATGGACATTTCAGTAGACAGGATTGCGCAATTTAACAATCACATTCACACATGTCCATTCAGAGCATCATGTGGCAAAATATCTGTCGTACGGTGCTGTCTATAACAATTTATTAGACAAAAAGTGATGCAGTCGTGGAGATTCAAGCTAATTAACATGCCAGCATCCAACATGCCAACTGCTTGTTCTCGTCTTTCTCTCATCATCTGTGTCATCGTGTCACTTGAATAAAGCTGCATGTTAAGGTGGCCTTTTGCCGTCAAACTAGTGTCTGGGTCACTCTATCTGATCTTTGTCCTTTCCAGGTGGAAAATGTGTCACCAGTTAAGCAGCTCAAAACTTTTTTTGTGCACAACGCCCTAAATCCATCCATTTTCTAACCATAACAGCAGAACTTTATATTTTTACAAGTCAAACAAGAAGATCATTTGCACGCTGCATTTGTGCTTTTGTTTGATGTTCTTTAAAAGTTCTAGAAGCAAATGCTGAACAGTGCACGACTGACTAAGAACCTGCAGCCTAAACACATAAATTAAATGCTGGTGAACACTGTCTCATCACAACTCGGTGGGTGTCCTAAGCAGACGGGGTTTTACTTATAGTCGTCCTTAAATGTATTCATACCCTCCCATTAAAGAAGGAAGAAAACAGCTGTCACTGAAATAAGTTGAAATTGACAAAAGTAAAAATAAATAAAAATGTTATGAAAATCATGACATTGCTTTTGAATTGTGGTTCAACAAGAATATATATAAAAACAAAAGAAAACAAGCATGATGGGACCCGTAAACTAATATTTAGTTGAACAACCCTTTGAACCAATCACTGCAATCAAGTGTTTTCTGTAACTCTCCATCAGACTTCTACACCTGTTGACAGCTATTTGGATTTTGGCCCACTGCTCATCAGCAAAGTGCTCTAATTTGTGCAGGACAGTTTTTTTTTCTTTTAATTATTCTTTTCAATCACGATTCAAAAGCAATGTCTGCTTTCACCAAATTATAATTTAGCAAATTTTTATTTATTATTATTATTATTATTATTATCATTATTATTATTATTTTCAGTTTCTAGTTATTTGAGAGACTATTGTGAATTTTGCATTTTCTTTAATGGAAGGGTATGAATAAATTTAAGGACAACTGTATGTCACGTAATTTAAATTTTAGTTATCTTATGGTCTCAATCAACAATGAAAAATGCACAACTTATGCAGTCGATGTAGGTTTTAATCAACTAAGGGTTACATGTACAACGTTATTATGATGTATAGTAGTTCTGAGAAACTCTTGACTGCATAAACAAATAATAAGAGTGAGTGATGCCAAAAAATAAATTGCTTTACAGCTGTTTGCAGACAATAAAATTACCCAGACATTGTCTTGCCCTAGCCACCCCAATAAAAACTGTCTGGCTCCAACACTGCCTTCAGTTGATTTGAAGTTGTTGAGAGATATTTCTTTCAGTGAGTGTGATTTTGTGACTGTTGCTCAGGATTACCACTTGTCAAGGCTCAGCAGCTTCCCAGGCTTCTTTCCTCGGGCCTTAACCTCCACTACATCCCAGTAGCTGTCATACGCTCTCCTCCATGTGGCTGGATCCTCACAGGAAAACAGAGCAGCCATGGCAGCAGAAAGCTCCCAGCACCGCCTACGAGAACAGACACAGCCTTTACATGACAGGAATAATGCACCACAACACCTTCACATTGAACGTGTGCTATTTTCACCTTAAAATACTCCGCGTTTATTGAGCACACCCCGCGCTTAGATTGGTTTGAAGAAAAGGAAAGTAGGATGATGCTTCCGCTAGCAGACAAGGAATTCCCGCGAGATTTCAGCAAAACGCAACTTCCGATACCGCAAGCAGTTAGCAACAGCTACAGAGCAGCAAGGTTTGTCCTCTGAAATACTTTGTTTTTTATTCTCCGTGCGCATTTTTTTACTTAATAGTGCGCACTTGTGATACTTCTCCAGTTGTTTGACATACTTGTGAAAGTGTGAGTTTGTCTGGTTTCGTCTTAATAAAACTGCTCGGTAGCTAGGTTGGCTAAGTAGCATTAGCATCAGTCATGTTTATGGTGAAGTGCGGCGAGTGTAGCTGTTGGTAGTAAAAACTCACCAGCAGTCAAATGAACACCAAGAAGCAGCTGACTGGGACATAATAGATACACGTTTTGGAGAAAAATTACCAACACCAAAGCACCAAGTTAACAGTGTTATATCAGGAGGTTTATGGTTAAAACCTGACAGCTTGGACACTGTTTATGAACATGTGAAATCACTCCAACACATCACATCTTCATGTGAGCACCAAGCAGTTACTAAGAAGATGATGAAAACAGACAAAACCACAACACTGGAAATAGTGTTCACCTTGCTGCATCAAATATTGATCTGTTGAATTAAATAACACTAAATCAAGAAGATACATGGTAGCCAATATATAATAGTATAATTACATGTGTGTCCAGTCAGCAATCAGGAATAGTTTGTAGTCATTTTGTGTAGTGACCTTGATAAAGAAGTTTCAGTTTTTTTCAGAAGGACACATAGCAGATATTTATTTTTTATTTTCGTTGTGGTTTTGATAAACATAAGAGATATGCCTGGGCCATAAACCTTGATACGATTACGCTGTGTTCCTCCAGAGCTTTCGAATAGCCTTCCTCTGTCAATCCATCCTAATCAAATGTTCCTACTTCATTTACACTTCCAAGAAGAGTCTCGAGACGCACATGATTTCAGTGGCTTTTGATTGCTTGTGGTGGTCATAACATTCTTGTGTTTTATATATATTCTAACTTAGCAGTTGATCTTACATATTTTAATCCTGTTTGTCATGTTTTTCAGTATTTTAAATGTATTGATTTTACGTGTTCCCCCCTTCCATTTTCTATGCTGCTTTTCACACTTTTTTTTATTGTTCTTGCCTGGTTTATATCATGTACAGCATTTTTGCCAACCCAGGTTGTTTTCTATTTTATATGTGAATAACTTCAATATGATCTGATGCCATTCTCTTACTTTCACGTTAGCTCTCATGGGAGCAAATGAAGAGAACTCTTTCCTGCTGCAGACATTGACAAGGCTGTCAGTTCTATACCAAGTAAGGATTGCAGATTTTTCATTCACTGAAATGTCAAAATAAATACAGTAGGACTCACTAATTGGTTTATTACACACTGCCACCTCTTAGACCAAGTAGTTTGTGAGTCTATTGTTTTTGCTTGAGTGCCACCTACTGGTGAAGTCAGGGTTTTTCCTGAATCAGAATGAACCTTTGTGAGGTGACTGCTCACAACAGTTAGCATGATTGGTCTGCTTACAGTAAAGACGATGAGTCAGTGTTACCTTGTTTGTCACAAATCTATGCATTTTACTGCTATTTATTGCCGTCTGATAAACAAAAATGTGGTTGTGTAATTGAGACATTTTGCAGCAATGCCGAAAAAGCAAAGATGACAAATGAAAGTGCAGTCTACCTATCTTGTCACTTTTATTGTCCTTGAGATAAAGAAAAAGCACTTTTTTTTCTGCACCGCTAGGAACATGGAGAAAATGTCACGGGTTACCACCGCCCTCAGCAGCAATACCATCAGTGGCCGAACTATGTTCTGCCACCTGGACGCTCCAGCCAACGCCATCAGCGTGTGCCGTGACGCCACGCAGGTGGTTGTGGCTGGACGCAACATCTTCAAGATCTATGGACTCGAGGAGGAGCAGTTTGTGGAGAAGCTGAATCTGCGCGTCGGCCGGAAGCCCTCTCTGAACTTTAGCTGCGCTGATGTCATGTGGCATCAGATGGAGGAGAACCTACTGGCCACGGCTGCCACCAACGGGGCCGTGGTCACGTGGAATCTAGGAAAACCTTCTCGCAACAAGCAGGACCAGCTGTTTACAGAACACAAACGCACCGTCAACAAGGTGTGCTTCCATCCCACAGAGGTTTACATGCTGCTGAGTGGCTCACAGGATGGCTTCATGAAGTGCTTTGACCTGCGCAAGAAGGAGTCTGTTAGCACTTTCTCAGGTAGAGTGATGTATTTCTAGGAATGTATTGTAGACTGAAACAAGTCCCCTTTATCGTACAAAACTTCTAATGTCTTTGCATGAAAAACAACACTGCTTTATATGTTTTCATAATGTCATTATCTGTGAAATGGTCGAGTTTATTGACGTGTTGTTGCATTTGATCGTCTACAGAATTTAGTTCAATTTGGGGAAGCAACATTTCCTCTGTTAGCGATGAGGAAACAAACTACAAAAGTTTTTCATACAGTTACAAATCACAAATGTACCTCAGAGCCCTTTACAGCGTGTAAATGAAACCCTCAGTACTTAGACTCTCAATATCTGCAGTTCAAGGCAGTACCGTGTCTGTTTCTAGGGATGTAACACTGTTCGTGCTTGTTTTAAACAGATACAAAAAATAGAATTTGTCTCTGCAAAGTAAAAGCCATGTTATTATCAAAAATAAATCTCTAGAGTTTAAACTGAAACCCTTCTCACTAATCAGAAATCGTCATTATATCCGCCTGCTAATACTCCCTTTCCTCCAGGTCAGTCAGAGAGTGTGAGGGACGTGCAATTCAGCATGAAAGATTATTTCACATTTGCTGCATCCTTTGAAAATGGCAACGTCCAGCTGTGGGACATCAGGCGACCAGACCGCTATGAGAGAATGTTCACGGCCCACACTGGTCCTGTGTTCTGCTGCGACTGGCATCCTGATGACAGGTAAAAAAGGAACTTTATACACTATCAAAATAAGAGATTTTTTCCTCTTATAAAATTGCAGGAAGGTTTGTATTTTCGAGACATCAAGCATGCATTTGTCGAAATGTGGTTGTCACCTTCCGCCTTGCTTCTGTTTCAGGGGTTGGCTAGCCACAGGCGGCAGAGACAAGATGGTGAAGGTTTGGGACATGACCACGAATCGGGCCAAGGAGATCTACTGCGTCCAGACGATTGCGTCAGTGGCTCGAGTTAAATGGCGGCCTGAGAGAAAGTTCCATTTGGCCACCTGCTCCATGATGGTGGACCACAACATCTACGTGTGGGACATCCGCAGACCTTTCATTCCTTTCGCCACCTTCGAGGAACACAAAGACGTGACCACTGGTATCGTTTGGCGCCACCAGCATGACCCTCACTTTCTGCTCTCCGGCTCTAAAGACAGCACGCTCTACCAGCATATGTTCAAGGATGCCACTCGTCCTGTGGACAAGGCCAACCCCGAGGGTCTGTGCTTCGGACTGTTGGGTGACTTGGCCTTTGCAGCCAAGGAGAGTCTGATCAGCAGTGACGCCAACAGAAAGCCCTACCCCGGAGGCGACCGCCGCTACCCCATCTTTTTCTTCAAGAAGCCCGACCCGACAGAACAGTTTGCCCATGTGTCCAGTGCGCTTAGCGTCTTTGAGACAGACTTGGACAGTAACCGCATGGACTGGTTTGTCAAGACGGCGCAACTCTACCTCCTCAGCGGGAAACCGTTTGCTGAACTGTGTGATCACAATGCCAAGGTGGCACGAGAGCTCAAAAGACCTCAGGTCAGACACTTCAGCACAGGAACAAACCTGCACTTTGTGCTGCTTTTTGTGTTTATCTGTGCAAATATTTCCGCTAGTTAGAGTTTAAATGGAAACAGCAACATTTTTCTTATAATACTAAA